>NW_021319178.1:14747879-14809408 GCF_001605985.2 Dendrobium catenatum | reverse complement strand
AGAATATCATTCCAAACAAAGCCTTAAGTTCTTAAAAGCGACGAATAAATAGTGGCCAAAATTATGATTAAAGAACACAACTCTCCTTGGCCTATTGGTTGAGAGCTTAGGCTTCCAACTAAGAGGTCCAAGATTCGAGTCTATGTGTATGCGTTGTGTGTATGAGTTTGTCTTAAATGACCTAAATGTCCCAAAAAAAAAACAATCAAACGCTTAACACACAGGGCGCCTATTCTATGAGATTCCACAACATAAAAAGTATTATTATTATTATTATTTGTAGCCTTACACCGTAATAAATAAATAAAATTTCAATTTTTTCACAATATAAAAAATACTATAAATTCAATACATTTAAGATTTGTTTGATACGGTTGCAATTTTCTATAAAAGTGATTAAAAAATTATTGTTAGAAAAATAAATATTTCAAAAGCTACAAAAATTTCTTAAAAATAATTTAAAAGGAATAGAAATTGTGATTGTAATTTGAAAAAAAATAATAATAAGAAAGTTGTTTCAGATAGACCCTTCAGGCTTCTCGTTTAGGACGGCTTTCTAATTAATTCTTAAAGTAACTTTCTCGTATAAAAATTATAAGTTTTACACTAAAAAAATGTTTTAAGTAGTAAAATACCTTAGTGTTAAAGATATTTAAGAATACGAAAGATGAATATTTTGCAACAATATAATGAAATCAAAGCTCGCCTAATAAATTTCCATTTCACGTGGACAAAAAACGTAGTTGCCGACTCTGTAATCACTATATCACCTATTAGAATACATAAATCCCCTTAAATTATTTTATAGTTGTACATAAATATTTATTTTGAAAATTTAAGAATGTAAAAGGTCAAAGGTCAACCTTTCAACAACTGTTGGGTTCTTCCTCCTCCAGGCCATCCTACATACAGTTCGGTCTCTACATCCATGCCCTTGTTGTCGCATTGGGGACCCACTTCCTTCGAAGTATTTAGGCACAGCAGAGGCTCCTTCCACTTCAAACAAACAGAATGGAACTATCAGCAGATTCTCTAAGATCGCATAGGCTTCGTTTGGCACAGTTTTTTTACTGCTTATTAAAGCAGTTTTTTAGTACAAAAATCAACTCTGTGCTAAAAAGTTGCTTTAAAAAACAGTAAAAAAATCGTCTCAAACAAAGCCATGATCCTAAGGAGCTGGTTTCAGTATCTGCGTTTTGAAAAGCACAGATTCTAATTAGATGTTGAGGTAACTATAACTCACCAATAATGAGGTTGTGTGACCTTCCTGCTTTTGCAGCAAAGCGTTCTCTTCTAGTAGGACCCTCTCCTGCATGCAGAAAACAAAAATGGGTATGTAAATTTGCATTAAAAGAAGATGCAGAGTCTCCATTTGAATGGTGTGAAGTGCATTGTCCAAGCTTTTGCCTAGTATGACAGAATATGTTGTTAAGAGTCATCAGCCTCCTCTCCTTCTTCACCTCACTAGATTTCTATGCTAGTTCTTGTAAAAGATTGTTGTAGCATGCTTTGTGAAAGAACAAAATATAAAACAGGAACGCTTATTTTCTTAAAAAATGAGAGAAAATTTCAGCAATCACACGCACTATTTTAAAACATTTTCAAGCTTTAATATAGCCCGTCATTCTTAGAGTTATATCATTTCAAAATGAGATTACAATCACACAAAATTAAAAAAAAAAAACATTAAATAAAACTGAAATATTAAATTCCTCTTGATAGTTATCCACATATGCACCATTAACTTCCACTTGATAGTTATCCACGTATCCACCATTAACTTCTACTTGATAATTATCCATATATCAAATAATATGGGTAACTAATTTGATATGTGGATAATTATCAAGTTGAAGTTAATGTTGGATATGTGGATAACTATCAAGTGGAAGTTAATGATGAATATGTGGATAACTATCAAGAGGAATTTAATATTTCAATTTTATTTACTGTTTTTTTTTTTATTTTGTGTGATTGTAATCTCATTTTGAAAGGATGTAACTCTAGAAATGGTGGGCTATATTAAAGCCTAAAAGTTTTTTGAAGTAGTGTGTGTGATTGTTGAAATCTTCTCTCATTTTTTAGGAAATTAGTGTTCCTATTTTATTTTGTGTTCTTTCACAAATTGGTATCAGAGCCATGACAAATCTTGGAAGTTTATCGATCGAGTAGATACCGCTACCACGACTCACAAATATAAACTATGACAACTGGAGTATTCAAATACGGGCATTGTTGGGCGCAGAAGATGTATGGGAAGTCGTTGAGAACGACTTCATCGAAATGACAATTAATACGGCGGGCATGACGACAGACCAACTAAAGGCATTAAGAGAGACACGAGCGAAGGATAAAACTGCTCTCTACTTGCTATATCAAGCAATAGACGAGTTGGGCTTTGAGAAGATTGTTGGAGCGACAACTTTAAAAGAAGCATGGAACATTTTAGAGAGAGTGTTCAGAGTAGCAGATTGTGTCAAGCAAGTATGCCTCCAAACTTTGAGAGGTGAATTGGAATGGATGAAAATGAAAGAGTTAGAAGGTATATCTGACTACATCATGCGTGTGCAAATTGTAGTAAATCAACTCAAGCAAAATGGTGAGACGTTGAACGATGCTCGAGTAGTGGAGAAGATATTGCGGTCATTAATCAATGACTTTGATAATGTTGTGTGCGTGATTGAAGAGTCAAAGGATCTCGGCACACTAACTATTGATGAGCTTGCTGGTTCTCTCAAGGCACATGAGCAACGAAAGAAGGTGGAGGAATCGTTCGAAGAAGTTCTTCAATCCAATACAACAATTAAAGATGATAAGGTACTATATTCTCAATTTTTTTGTGGAAAAGGACTTGGAAGAATAGGTTGCGGATATGAACGCGGTGGAAGAGGTCGTGGTCATAGAAGATAGTATAAGCAGTCAAATCAACAAAATTGGCGAGGTAGAGGACGAGGTCGTGGAAGAGGCGGCCGACTAAACCACTTGAATGTAGAATGTTATAAATGTGGGAAAAATGGTCACTATGCGAAGAACTACAACTACGACAAGTGCTACAATTGTGAAAAAATTGGACATTACGCAAGAGATTGCTATGGAGAGAAGAAAATTGAAGAAAACACTAATCTTGTCATAGAAGAAGAAACAAAAGATGAACTTGTCATGATAACTCAGGAAGAAAATAACACCAGTGGCGAGACGAGTTAGTATCTTGACACCGGTGCTAGCAATCATATGTGCGAGTATAAACATTTGTTCACAGAAATGCGGGTTGTTGAAGGTGGGCATGTGTCATTTAGAGATGCGTCAAAGATCCAAGTGAAAGGTCAAGGTGCAATCTCTTACTTGTAAAAAGATGGCATGAAAGGGTTAATTGAAAATGTGTATTATGTACTTGATCTTAAAAGTAACATACAGAGTATATAGAAAGGATACTCTGTGTTTATGAAAAAGCGAGTATTACAACTATTAAACAAGAAGGGGAGGCTAGTTACACAAATTATGATGACAAAAAAGAGAATGTATAAGGTTAACCTGAGTTATGCACAAGAAAGATGCTTGTAAGTTGATGTAGAAGATAAGGCGTCTCTATGGCATCTGCGATTCGGCCATTTACACTATGGAGGTCTACAAAAATTGTTAAAGAAGAAGATGGTGTATGGACTACCAGAGATAGACTACACTGACAAGATTTGTGAGGAGTGTGTACTTGGGAAACATGCGAGGAATTCATTTCAGAAGAAGGCGGAATATCGAGCATTAAATATTCTCGAATTAGTACACACCGATATTTGTGGGTCAATCACTCTCGAATCTTTTAGCGGTAGAAGGTACTTTATTACTTTTATCGACGACTATTACAGAAAATTTTGGGCTTATTTTTTGAAGGAAAACTCAAAGGCATTCAATGTCTTTAAGAAGTTCAAAGTCATGTTGGAAAAGACTACAGACAAGTTCATTAGAGCATTGCGCTCCAGTAGAGGTGGTAAATACAACTCAGCGGATTTTGCAAGTTACTGCGAGCAACAAGGAGTAAGAAGGTTCTTAACTGCACCATCTTCCCGCCAACAAAATGGTATGGTAGGGAGGAAGAATCAAATGATTCTTGAAATGGTTCGATCAATGTTGAAGAGTAAGAAGATGCCCAAATATTTTGACAGAGGCAGTGCAATGCTCTATTTACATACAAAACAGATGTGCACATGCGAAGTTAGAAGATAAAACTCCACAAGAGGCATGGAGTGGTCATAAACCGACAGTCTCGCATTTCAAAATATTCAGTAGTATGGCCTATGCACACGTGCCAGATCAACAAAGAACAAAGCTAAAAGACAAGAGCAAGAAGGTTGTGTTTAGTGGGTATGACGAGAAAACTAAAGGCTACAAACTATTCAACCCAATAAACAAAAATTAATGGTGAGTCGAAATGTTCAAGTGAATGAAGCAAGCAAGTGGGATTGGAATAATTCGTTGGAAGAGAAAATGGAAAGTGGAAAAGTGTCAACCATTTCAACAAAAAATCTTCCAACATGTTCTCAGGTAACTAGAAATCCTCAAACATCTGATAATGAGCAAGAACTATGACAACCAAAAATGTGAGTCTACAAGATCTATATGACTCGACAAGCAAGGCACGCCTCGTCTGTCTTCTCACAGATAGCGAGAATTTAAGTTTTGACAAAGCAGTGAAAAATGAAATATGGCAAGCAGCTATAGATGAGGAAATCAAGTCAATCAAACGAAACAAGACATGGGAGTTCGCAGACCTACCGAAAAGAAGACGACCTGTTGGAGTAAAGTGGGCGTTCAAGAAGAAAATGAATGTTCAAGGCGAGATAGACTGATATAAGGCACAACTTGTAGCAAACGGCTACATATAGAAGACGGTGATAGACTATATATGATGAGGTTTTTGCCCAAGTTACAAGAATGGAGACAATTTGACTTCTCATCTCCCACACAACACAGTTTGAATGGCCAATATATCAAATGGATGTGAAGTCTGCATTTTTTAATGGAGTATTATAAGAGAAAATTTATCTTGAACAACCACCTGGTTATAAGAAAGTCGGAGAGGAAAAAAAGGTGTTGAAATTAAAAAAGGCGCTTTATGGATTAAAAAAGATCTCGAGCTTGGAATACTCATATCGACATGTATTTCAAGAAGAATAGGTTCATTGAATGCTCATATGAGCATGCACTTTATGTGAATAAGAAAGGAGATAACTTGTAAATTTTCACTCTTTATGTTGATGATCTTATTTTCATGGGGAATAATGGTGAGATGATTAAAAAATTTAAAGGTGAGATGGAATGAGAATTCAAGATGACAGATTTGGGCTTGATGAAGTATTTTCTTGGATTGAAAGTTAGACAAAGAAAGTCAGGAAAATTTGTGTCATAATAATCATACTCAAAATACATCCTAAAGAAGAACACAATGGAAATAGTAATTCAGTAACAACATCGATAGAACCAGCTGGTGCTAAGCTCTCAAGATTTGATGGTGGAGATCAAGTCGATGCAACAAAATATCCATGTTTAGTGGGAAGTCTACGTTATCTCACATGCACAAGGCCATACATATCCTACAGCGTTGGAGTGGTAAGTCGGTTTATAGAAGAGCTGATCTACACGCACTATAAGGCACTAAAGAGAATTTTGCAATATATCCGAGGAACATAATCACTCGGGTTATTTTATTCGAAGGAAGAGAAATATAGATTGATGGATTACTCAGACGGTGATTGTTACGGAGACATAGATGATCCAAAGAGTATATCGGGGTATGTGTCTTTTATGGGAGAAACAGCACTTACATGGCTATCAAAAAAACAACCGATCGTGACACTTTTGACATGTGAAGCGGAATACGTGGCAGCATCATTGTGTGTGTGTCACGTAGTTTGGCTAAGGAATCTCCTCCATGAATTGAATCTCCAAAAGAGGCTACCGAGATTTGTATTGATAACAAATCTGCAATCGAGTTAACAAAGAATCTAGTACATCATGAAGGAAGCAAACATATCGATGTCAAGTTTCACTTCATCCGAGAACACGTGAAAGAATAAAGCATAAGAATGAGTCAGGTTGCGAGTCATGATCAAGTAGCGGTTATATTTACAAAGCCGTTACCCAAAATATTGTTCGAAAAATGCAAAATGGAAATCGGCATGAAGGATGGAAGGGACTCTGAGTTTAAGGGAGAAATTACAATAAATAAAACTGAAATATTAAATTCCACTTGATAGTTATCCACATATTCACCATTAACTTCCACTTGATAGTTATCCACATAACCACCATTAACTTCCACTTGATAATTATCCACATATCAAATTAGTTATCCATATTATCTAATTTATTTGAGTTTGTCAACATGCTTCATATAACTGCTCTCACATGCTTTTGTGAATTACGCATAGTTTGTTTTTTATAGGGTAAGTAGACAGCGGGATATAGACTTGGACTAAACTATGGATGGTTCGGCATTTTTTGTATGTTTTATTATATATAATTAGAAAATATATCTACTTTAAAGAAACAGTAGTGTTGCATCGAGCAATAATATTAATAGCTCTGAAGAGAGTTCAGGAGATACCCTTTCTTTAAGTTGTACTACCTGCTCTTCCAGCAAATGATTCTGCAAGAAAATAAAACAAAATAAAATAAGAATTAAGATGTCATAATAGAATGCTTCGTAAGTGGCAGAAAACATTATGGAAGATATTGACAACAGATCAACCTTTCGTCCTCTAACTTTGCTTATGCTTTGCTCGAGCTGAATCTCTAATTCATGTAGCTCCTCGGTAGAGCAGGATTCAAGGTTTTCACCCATTAGCTTCCTGCAGGATTACAGTGGCTTTTAGTTTCGGCCAATTCTAGCTCCAGGAAAGATGCATAAATTGTGCTTATTTTCATTGAATAGCTAGAGCCTCACCGTTTAGAATCTTCAAGGGCGTCAATCTTCTTTGACATGAGGTCTGTATCCTTCTTCCATTGCTGCATTTCAGAGTATCATATCAACATGATCAAAGGATATCTCTGCCTATATATAGTATAAAACATAAATCTCATAATTTTCACAATATTTCTTGCATTGCGATGAATTATGTGTGAAACAGGTTGTGAGTTGGATATCTTGGAGAATTTATTCACAGAATAGAAACTTATTGTTGTTACAGGAAACAATATTACTTTCATGTCATTGTTAGTAAGGATCAGAAATAAAAAGAAGCGGCAACAAAAGAAGAAAGGATGTCATAAGCACTTTATTCTCTTTGAAAAACACCAGATAAAGGAGTTTACACCGAGAATTCCTAAATAAATGAAGTAATATTGCTACGTACCATTTAATCACGAGCAGTACAACGTAAGAGAAGATAATTTGGATAGATTTTAATACCTTAATTATCCAAAGAATCTAATATATAGGTAAAGCCAGGAAGGTAACGATAAATAAATGAATAAGAAAAGGAAATGAATAAATGCTTCAAGAGGAGACAAGATAAAAGAAGAGCCTCACGGCTAAGAACTCCAGAGAGGAATCAATCCCCTCATAAAAGCCAAAAGAAAGTTGTTTCTTTTAAAGGCCCAAAAAAACTTGTCAATCATCAAAATTAAAGAGAAACAATCATTCGTGCTTGAAGGAAAATATAAGCATAGGTCAATACTCGGGAAACATAGAACAAAAGAAAGGAATATATTTACCTCAATATTTTGTTCTGTTGATTTGCTATTAATGATCATCTCTTTGTTATTCATCTTGTAACGCTCGATAGTCTTCAGCATGCTAAGTGCCCCAGAAAATTTAAAAAAAAAAAAAAGAGGAAGAAGAAGAAGAACAAAGCAAATCAGTCCACGACTTCGCTGAGGAAAAAAAACAAAGAAAATCAGCTTTCTTGGTAAATATTTTCTTCTATCTGCTTTCATCTAAGCAAAAACACTGCTGCAAAACATGTGCATGGTTATGGACCTGTTTCATAAATCATTTTTTCTGACTATAAAACCTTAACCTCTTTTATGAAAAGGAAATGGTCGTGCAGCCGAGCCCTGAGGTTTTACTCAATTATAATTTCCATAAACTGAACATGCTAACAGTTTGATTATTCAGGGGTAAATCTAATCTAATAAGTAACCAAGTATGACTCTTTATCAAGATTTTAATCTAACTTTCTAATGACTAGTTCAAACAGTGATTAACAAGCTAAATGCCAATGAAACATCACTAGTCATCGCAGTTTTAATAATAAGATAATTGGACAGTAGAATTTTGATCCGTAGTTAAATAGCATCCAGCATATTAACGTTTCTCACTAATTTACTTGATCTAAAATAGGATTAGCAATCTTAGGGGCTGTTTGATAGCAGGATTTAGACTGGATTTGAGGCTGATTTGTGTGAAATCCAGCCAAACAGCATAAAATGCAAAACCGAATCTCATGGCAAATAAAAGCCGTTTTAGACAGAAAATTCCTCCTTTTCATGCTAAATCCCGGATTTCTGAAATCCTGTTTTTTGTCGTTGCCGGATTTACAAAATTCGTTGGCTTGAGAGGAAAAATCCGCTCGTTAAAACCATTCTATAGGCAAACAGTCACACGGATTCAATAGAATTTAGCATGAATGTTACCAAACAGTTTTTAGGATTTAGACCCCTTAGAATTTTCGAAATCCGGATTTAGCGGATTTATGAAATCTTACTAAAATCAAATATTGGGTGCTACCAAACAGTCCCTTAGAGTTGCTGTTGAAAGTGTTATTATTTATAGAAATAATAGTACCAAAAATAGAGTTACAATGTAAGCCATTGCATGACTGCCAAAGACCAATGAGGCCGATTAGGCAATACTTGGTTGTAGACGTACAAGCTACTATTTTATACTTTACCTTTTCTTCCATATAGATATTAAGGGAACAATAACACCAATTCTTTATTCCACTGCGTGACGATACAGCTTAAGGGAAGAGAAAAAGATAAATATAATATAGTTAAAAAAATAAAACTTTTATTAAAAATTTTAAATTAGATAAATTATGAGTAAATATAATAGCCCTTTATTAAATTTATTATTATTATTATTATTATTATTATTATTATTATTATTATTATTATTATTATTATTATTATTATTATTATTATTATTATTATGGAGTTTTGATAAGTAGTTCTGCGGCAATCAAATTATTTTCTACAAAGATTGCATCAATAATTAGCATTAAATTAGTATAACTTTTACTTGATAATGGAAATAATAAAAAAATAAAAATTGAAGCATGGTCACTTAAATGGCATAATTCAAAGGTATGCCACACCCAAATTAGAGTGCAATAGAACAATGAAAAAAAATGTGTAGAAGAAAATAAGCTTATGATGAGCATAAAAAAGATAAATTTATTTATTTAAGATAAAGTTCACAAAATGCTTGTTACAAATTTTAACCGATACTAGGAGCTAAAGAATTTCTTCATGTCACATCCGCCAGGTTTCAAACCCAAGACCAATACTTTGAAAACCAAGTAGTAGGCGCCTAAGCTAAGGCTCCTTTGTATAAGCACATGTGATAAAAAATATTCTATGAAAGTTCATTAGATATGAAATTAATAATTCTTGATAAAAATTTCTTTAAAATGAAATGATGCAGAAGAATAATAAGTAAAGTTGCAGCAAAAACAGCAAGGACACTCGTTGTGGCTTTCGAGAGGTAGATCGGCCCTCCACAAACCACCAGCCCCACTAGGAACAACTCCAAAGATAAACTACATAAAACACACAAATAACATAATGAAAATCAAACAACCTAATTAACCCAATATAAGTTTTGCTTTTCCTAATACCTTTCAATTTGATGATTAAATATTATCATATTGGACTTGGAAGCATTTTTTCATGGCTATAATGTTCAGTTGTAATTCACAAATCATTGTATTGTATCTGAGTTTCTTTTTTATCAATATAGTAAAATATTATACGAAAATGATTACCATGTAAAGTAGATGGATATATGACATTTTAGTAATCACCTATCAACCTGCAAATAAATGATCCATTTTTTTATTTATGTATAGAAATTTCATCTGTATAGAAATAAGTGTCAATAAATCAAAGATAACAAACATAAAGTATACTTACAATTTCACGTGAGAAAAAAAAAAGTTGAAAAATCATTAAAAGAAAAAAACTTTAAGTTTTATATAATGTTTAGAGAAGCTTGCATCCTAATACAATAATTTTTTTATCACTGAATGATTTGAGAGGATCACTCATAAAAAACAGCACCATTTATTCATATATGAAACCAAGAAAATAAAACTGTGCACTTGCCTCCTATAATAAAAACAAACCTAGTTCCTGCAAACAAATTTGCCCTTAGAGTTAGATCTTTTCTTCATATGATTCTCCCTTACAAACAATCCCTCTCCCTTTATTTCTTCTTCAATCACTTCAAGCTAATAAATTTCATCATTTGATAAAAGAGAATTCTTCGCATCCTCTGGGCTTATAGTAGCTGTTTCATACAACATGATATTACAAAAAAGAGAGAGTTAAAGAGGTCCATAACATTAAAACATGATCTTCATTATCTACAGTCACATCATTTTTTCCACAAATCATGAATATTTAAACTAATTACTTGATTCTAATGTAGCATCACTGGCATACTTCCCTCCATGTGCAACAAATAAAACTTTTTCTTCAAAGAAAAACTTGTTCAAGACACTTTTGGTCATGAATAGTGATCATCTTGAGGCTTTATCTTTCTACAGTTATCTCCTCAAGTGCATTTATCATAATCTCATTCACCGAATACATTCAATTGTCGTTATTACATTTCATCTGTAACATCTTTTTTCCATTCACCATTGCAGTCATCTTCAAACACACCGAGAGTGTATGCTAAAAAGAACTCCATGCATCTTGATTCTCCATTTTTCAAAATTTTTTAACTGATAATTTTTTTTATCTAGAACTTCAATTCATAACCTTCGATCTCAGGATTATATTTTGATACAATTGTTACGAGCTTTATGTGTGAGAAATTTTCATCATGTGTGCCAACAATATGTCGTCCCGTGCTCTAGCCCTATGTCTCATGTTCTCTCTTGGCATTTCTTAGCCAGCTATTATCATCCAATGTGTTCAATCATCCATCCAATCTGGACTAAATGTCATGCTCACAAGTAGGGGTGTAAACGAGTCGAGTTTTGGCCCTTATCGAGCTTGACTCATTAGTTGGAAAGCGAGTTCATCTCACTATAATCAAGCTCGATCCGGCTCGCGAGCCAGCTCGTGAGCCATAGGTTGGAATTTTTAAATTTAAGCAGGATTTTTAAAAATTAGGCCGAATATTTAGAACTTCAGCGAGATTTTTAAAACTTAGTCAAAATTTAAAAAAAAAATATGAAATGTTTAACATTTAAATAAAACTTAGGTGATTTTCATTAATTTGTTTATATTTAAATTTAATAAATAAAATAAAATCATTTTAAGAAATATTAATATTTATTCGAGCCGGCTCGCGAGCTCACGAGCCGAGCCGACTCAAGCTCGAGCTCGACTCGTGAGCTTGATAAGCTCGACTTGCGAGCCCATAAACGAGTCGAGCTTGAGACGGGTCGTGAGCTTACTTGGCTCACTAAGACCCTTACTCACAAGCACACTCGTCGACCTTACCATTGTTGAAATTCTCTAAGAAAGTCCTTGGTCATTAGCACCACCCAATGTCTACTTTCTCTCTGCTTTGAATTTGCAATATGGATTCCCCTCCAAGGTTAGTTTCTTTGTTGGATTATATTAAATTTTTTTAGGCTTTCCTATTGTTCGTTCAATGTTCATTAATTTCTCCATATCCCCTTCCATCTCCTACTTCACATACTCTAGTTCTTAACCAACTTCATGGCAGCTCTTTGATCGCCCTCCTATCAATAGTCCCTGGCCTTTGAGCTTAGAAGGATAAAGTTACCTTCAAGTATTGTATCACCTCCCCTAACGTAATCCTACACATCAATATTAGGCATTTGGAAATCTCTTGATTCAACTTCTCTTATTGCTAATTAGGTGTCCCTTAAACATTCTTCAGAAAAAGGGTTTTTAGGAACTGCCCCAAACCTCCCATGAGTCAACAAGCATTGATGCTCTTTAATAGTGATATGGAAAAAATCATAGCCCCATTCAACAATCATTTATTATTAAATTCTTAGGCGATGGACCTCATTTGTAACTAATTAGATTATTTGAAGGGTCATTACTTTTGAAGTGGGTTTTTCATTTCCTTACTAAACCCCAAAATATTTTGCTGAATTTTGAAAAGATAGAAAATTATCCTATGGTGTTTTTTCTAGGGTATAAATTATTAATTAGGCGTTTTACATGATGATTGGAAAATGTCACAAGATTATGATCCTTTCTTAGAATATCAAATTGTTCTAGTCAATGTAGTTTTTTCGCATTATAGAATCCATCTATTTGATCAAAATTTTCTCTTCACATTTTGAATTTAGTACATCATATGGATCAAGATAAACAGGTTAAAAATCTAATTATAAGAGCTAAGATTAAAGCCTAAAGAAAAAGAAAAAAAAAAACAAATATAATATCTCAATAAATAGCCCATAGTTTACAAAATTTGGAATGCAATTTATATTTAATTATTTTTCCATATTTGTATTTTCCACCTAAATACTTATATGGCCACCCCTAATTTGGTTTGGAATATTGGCAAAATAATAAAACATAAGTGGTTTTAACTCCTCCCCATTAATGACAACCTACCTCATTTTTTTCTTATTCTTTTTTTTTATTTTTACCTTCAAAGTGATTTCCCAAAAATCTTATATAAGTTACTATGCATGGTTTGATATGTATCATAATTTACAACATGGAATGAAATATCTTGTTAGAAAAATGTTCTTCATTTACTTGGTGCTTCATGATTTCAAGTATATTTGGTAAGAAAAGATAGTTAAATTTATTTTACTTAAATTAGTCACTACTCACTAACACCTACTCTAAACTCTTTACACCTCCTCATCCACTTCATAAACATCCTCCAATACCAATAAACTAGCAACTAAAACCTCATACCCACTCTAAGTACCTCCATATAGCTCTTGGCCAAACTAGGAAACACTAGGATCTACTCTTATTCCCAATACCTTGACAACCCCTTAAACTCCACCAAACTTTATCATCTACTTTATATCATAATTTCACATCCTCTAAGCTACCTATTCACCCTTGTTTCCAAATATTTAAAATCTCTTTTTCTGGAGTGAACTTTCAAATTAGCCTAAATTAGCTTTAGTTGGACTAATCTTTGCATTCATGCACCATACCCCTTTAAACCCTTCATATTTCCTCCACAAACTCCATATCTCTTCTTTAAATATTAAACTAAAGACCCATAGTAATTTTCTTTAATTAACCTCATTAAGAAGGCCACCACCACTATGATATTAGGAGCCATAATAAACCTATGGAGAAACAAATCTTACAAGAACTTTTAGACAGTAAAAAGAATTTTTTTGTGATGGATTTGACTCAAAAGCTTATGAGTTACTCTAGAAATTAAAGTTTGAGGCTGATAAATCTTTCTCTTATGACAGATTAATTTAATATTAAAAATTTGAATATAAAAAATAGTACTTACAAGTCTATGATTATAGCATAAAAATCTAACTAATTTAGCTCCACATGTAGTCTTCAATATCCATTGTATGAATTATAAAACATTATCTTGAGTGAAATTGTTAATAAGAGGGTGATTCACTATAAAAGAACAAAGATATCCCTTAATGCGAACAAAATTTTATCAAGCCTTCTTTATTTTTCATGTTAACTATTCAAGATGAAGCTAGTAATTTATTTGCCGAATTTGACCATTTTACAATCTTGAGGATTTGAGGCTTGTAGATCTAGGCATATTATTCTTACATTCAATATTTCATGCATAAGAATATACGTATGCAAAATTTGATGTGTAGTTAAAAGACATTATAAAAAAGGTCTAAACTATTTAAGAAGAGACTATAGCGCAAAAAGACTTTGTACCTTTCTCTTCTTACGTGAAAATTAACTTTACTTTTACATCTATATTTTAACACTCAATCATGCTCATCTACACTTATTTCCCTTTCATACCTCTTCATGTTTAAAAAAATATCATCCCATGACACTCAAATCAATTCACAAGTTCAAATAGAAAACTTAATCATGATAGTTGTTTCCATAAATCTTTGGATTCATCAAATGTCATTACTAAAGAGCTATTTAAGAAAAATCGAACCCAGATGTAAGAATAGAAAGATCAAATGCAAATAATCTTAAACCATTTCAAATAAAATATAAACCCTATCGCACTTCCTACCCAATATCATAATGCATCCTCTAAAGATGATGAATCTTACACAGAGTAAGGAGAGAACCAAACTAATTTCTAGAACCAACCGCACTAACAATGATTAGCAACTAGCCAATATGGTCATTGGACATTGGACCGATATCACATTGCCATGCTACCTATCCCATACAGAAGTGCAAACCCTTTACATGTGAACAAAACGCACCTAACACATTCAAGAGTTTAATAAATATTGTCCTAAAGCCCTTGATAAGAATAATATCTAATTTTATATTTTGATGACATTTTAATCTTTAGCCAAAGTAAAACAAATAATATGTAACATCTTAAACAAGCTTTTGAGGCTCATAAGAATAAGAAGTTATGCATGAATTTGAAGAAATTCTTCTTACAATGATAGGTGATTTTTTTATTGATCTCCTACACAATTGGAGTAAAAAATATTTTGTTATTGCTCAGCTAATATAAACTATAAGATTTAAAATTTTGAAAAAGATAATTATTACTTGTAAAAGTAGTTGCCCCATGCTTCTATTAGACTCATCTATCTATTGCATTCTCTCCACTCATTTTTAAGTTTAGTTATATTATATTAGAACTTTTTAATGAATTTTCCTCTTTTAGAACCATTCGACATTCTATTGACAGTTACAGGTTCCCAACTTCTTAATCTTCCTTATCATAGAATAAATCATATTGAACACATTGAAATTAAGAGATAAGTTCAAAAATTAATTAAGAAAGTTTTTATACAAGAATATCTTAATCCATGTGATGACATAGCCTACTAAATCTTTTAAAAATGTGGAACACGATGAATGTGTGTTATTAGTTTGGTTAAAAACAAAATTACTATCACATCTTAATATTCTGTTTCTCAATTGAACAAATTGTTAGAATTGATATCAAAGACAAATTTTTACTCTAAAATTTATCATAGAAGTGATTATTATAAAATTAGAATTCAATTAGAAGATGAATGAAAAACTATTTTCAAAATTCTTAATGGATTTTATGAATTTTTTAGTCATGCACATTGAACTCTCAATGCCCTTATAGCATATTCATGTGGTTAATAAATAATGTCCTTAAGCCCTTCATAGTAAAACTTTAATTGTATGTTTTGATGAATGATTTTTTGCCCAAGTAAATTAGATCACCTACAACTTTTTAAAGATTTTTTATGACTTAGGGCTGAGAAGTGTACATTAATTTGAAGAAATATTTCTTTTTACAATCCAAGGTATTTTTTTGGGATTTATTATTAATACTATTGAGTAAAATTTGACCCTATCAAAGTTAAAACTATCTTAGACTAGCCAATACCTAAGAGTTTCACTAACTTTAAACGTTTTCATGGTTTATCCACTTTTTATAAACTATTTATCAAAGATTTTAGTATCATTGTAATTCTAACCAATATGCTACTAAAATTGAATAAATTCTATTGGACCCCAACTACATAAAAATATTTTGATCAAATTAAGATTATAATGACTTCTACCCTCCTTAAGCTTGTTAAATTCTCTAAAATCTTTTAGATGACTTGTGATGGAATTGGAATTAGAGGAATATAAAGTCAAAAAAATCATCATGTAGCTTTCTTTAATGAAAAATTGAACAAAGCAGAACATTAATATCCAACATATAATAGGAAATTTTAGGTTATCATTCAATCTTTGAGATGCTAATGACACTATCTTTTACATAGAGAGTTCATAAAATAACCAAAAAATGTAAGAAAAAATTTTAAAAGGTAGAGATTTGAAATTTAATGTTTTGAACCTTTTTGCATGTGTTTGAAAGTGTTTTTGTATATGAAAAAGATATGCATGTGTTCTAGAATATGTCCTAGGGGTTTGGAGGGTTTTTTGGCAAAAATTCTAAAATTTTACTAAGCACCTAGATGTTGGGTGTTCGAGCGTCGCAGTGCTGCAATGGGGTCGAGGTGCCAAATAGTGGCATTTCAACATCATAGTCTCAAGTTCTTAGACAATAAACTTTGTTGAAAAGTTTAGCAAAATATCTCATCGACCTTTTTTGAATATCCTCTTCTAATAAAAGCATTTTTTTTATCTGCATCCTTAATACGCTTCACTTGAACTATATACATATTACTCTCCTATCTCTATGTTTAGCTAACTTACACATATATATTTTTCATTCCTTAGTATCTAATCTATTATATAAATTACTAAAAGATAAAACTTTTGCATTGCAAATTACTTTCTTAGAGGCAAAAATTTTACTGTTAACTACTATCATAATATTTGCTAGAATTCTATAATGGGTTTCTGCCTACACAAGTACTAAAAGTTACCTATATTTTAATATGTTAAAATTCAAAATAAATCATATTGTAGATGCTCTTTTTTTTTTGGGGGTGGGTGTTGGGGGGGGGAGATAAAATAGCTAAAAATTAATGTTTCCATTTGATTTTTCACCATAAACAAGTTATTTTTCAATAATATTTCATTAATTACTATTAAATAAATCTTACATGCCAAAAAGGTTCTATATCTAACCCATGAAGAATTAATTTTAATTTTTCAGTTCTTCTCTTCGTATTGAATCTTATAAGAAAATTCAAATGAGGTAATATAACACTAAAAACATAATAAGAAAGTTGTAAGTAGCACTTTAACAAATTCCGCATGAAAACCTTTCTACTAGAAATACCAAGGGCTTGTAATTAGCAATTTCTATTAATGGCTCAGAGACCATAATAATTAGAAATTTACATTAGTGGGCCTTGGGAATAATATATTAAAAGCTTCAAAATAGTCTCTCAGCTATTAATAAATGTCCAATTTAATTCTAAACTTTCATGATGAGCTAATTTAGTCCCTAATTTATTAGAAAATATCATAATTTAGTCCTAACGCTAAAAGTAACTATTAAAATTAACCCGAACAAATAAATGTACAGCCAAATTTCCGGCTACCAGATCTGCACAAAAAAAACACTCCAATAGAAAAGGGTAATTTGACCATAACAGATATTTAACCAAATAATATATAAAAGGGAAAGAGACTTTTCAAACCCATCCAGGAGAGCAAACTTCTCAGCCATGATATGATTGAAAGTCATTAAGGTACCACAAAACAAAATCAAAGTACAAAGAAAATAGAGACAGAAATTACTCATATTTTTTTTACCCAAAACATGGAAAATCACAACCTAGAATAGAGCAACAAGTTAACAAAGATCGGAGTATTATCAATAAGTCTCACATCCAAACAGACTCCAACCAAAGTCGTGAGAGACTCAGAATCAGTCACCAAAATAGAGAGTAGAATAATCAACATGAAGCAATTATAGTTCCCAATCTCCTGGAGCAGAAAAAAGTTCATAAAATTGCTCCCCACAAATCTCTGATCCATATTAAACAGCAATTCAACAACCAAGATAGAAAAGAAAATGGTACCCTCATTCCTATAAAAACCCCATTTAGTAGTAACCCAAAAATATAAATAGTTTCTCAGGTAAGCTTTTCTTACAAAAACAGCAGGACAAGCCAAAAAACAACAAGAAATCAAATCATCGTTCAAAAAAGCATTATCTTTAGCTAACACCGGATTCTCAACACCCACAGAACCACAAAAAATGATAGTAAAATTACTCGAAACCCAATACCAATTCCAATAAGACCTCATCCAATACACGAAGCATCCACTTATATTGAAATGAGAGCAGGTAACATAACCCAAAATTTCCTCGAAAAATAGGGCAGTGTCCAAAGCAATGTTCCAATCAAGAAAAAAATGATCGATGATAGCAGAAATGTTATAAGTAATAATCAACATATCAGAATTCCAGTCAGACAAAGAGAGTTTCCTGTAACCAGTAGGATTAGAATCACAGATAGAGACATTTGTATGAAGCCTGTTCACAAAGCTAGTATTACCAAAACCATTCCACCTCAGAACATGACAAAGTAGACCATAAAGTTACCCGCCATCAATCCAATATCCATACAAAAAACATAGAAAACATAAAGACCTAAGAAGCCAATTTTTTTGTTTTTGTAATTGTAATAATAAAATTTGGCTTTTTTAGAAGCGTTCCATTTCATTAAATGTTATTATGGATTATCCTCAAGTTATTCACACTAATATCACTTTAAACCGGTCTCTTGCTTTGCTTCTTTTGTTTATGCTTCTTGCTCTAGAGTTGGGAGAAATATCTTTTGGGATCAACTCCTTGACTTTTCTACTAATGTTAATGCTCCTTGGTTTACGGGTGGAGATTTTAATTGCATTACTAATGCTGCTGAAAGCGTGGGAGGTAAAGCTCCTAATTTTAATGCTATGGAGGACTTTAATGATAGGATAAGGAATTGTAACTTGCATGACATTGATTTTTCTGGTAATAGCTTTACTTGGAATAAAGGCATTATGTGACAAAGATTAGATCATATTCTTTTCAACAATTTTTAGATAAATGTTTATCCCAATACTCACATTACTCACCTAAGTCGTACTTTATCCGATCATTCCCCCTTACTATTAAGTATTAGTAATAATAATGGTAATAATTTTAAACCTTTAGATTTCAAAATATGTGGATTCCTGATGATAAATTTTTGCAAACTGTGAAAGAAAATTGGGATGCTCCTCTTTTCCCTTCTAAGGATGTGTATGGCATGACTAGGCTCTAGTTTAAACTTAAAAGGCTTAAGCAAAAACTTACTTTGTGGAATTAATGCATTTTTAAAAACTTATTTTCTAATATCCTGAAGGCTGAAGAAGATGTTGAAATTGCTAAGATGTCTTACTTGCTTAACACTTTTATTGATTATTTTTCCTGTCTTAATGAAGCCAAGATTAATTTATTTAAATTGCAGGAAAAGGAAGAAGATTATTGGAGACAAAAGGCTTCCACGAAATTTCTTGTTGAAGGTGAACGTAACACTGCATACTTTCATAGCATTGCTAATCATAATAAGGTTAGAAGGCACATCCATAAGATTACTTCTACTGATGGGAGTGTTATTAATGATCCTAATTTGATTTCCTCTTCAAGTATTGAGTATTTCTTTAAAGCATTTAATTCCAATAACACTCCTAATCTTAATATGGATAATTCTTTTATTTTGTCTCTTGTTTATGTGGATGACAATGTGATGCTTACTAATCTTCCTACTGAAGAGGAAATTTGGAGTAATTTAAAAACCATGAATACTGATTTTGTTGTTGGCCTTGATGGTTTTACTAATAATTTTTTTCAGAAGTGTTGGTGTATCATTAAGGACCTGGTTAATGCGGTGGTGGAGTTTTTTAAGGGAGTTCCTATACCTAAATACTTTATTGCCACTTCTATTGCTTTAATTCCTAAGTCTCAAACTATTAACTACTGGAATGACTTTCGACCTATTAGCTTATACTCTATTTTCAATAAACTTATTGCTAAAATTTTAATGGGAAGGCCTGCTTTAATTCTCCCCAACATCATTGCATTGAAACAATCTGATTTTGTAAAAGGTAGATATATATTTGACAATGTTTTGCTTGCGCAAGAATTAGTTAATGATTTGGATATGAAGGTGGTTGGTGGTAATATCATCTTTAAAATGGATATCACCAAAACGTATGATAATCTCAATTGGGAATTTCTTTATCGTATCCTTAAACTTTTTGGCTTTAACTTGCAATCTATGTTGCACCAATACACCAATTTATGACGGCGTCCTGTATCTGATACACCGATGCACGGATACGCCTTCGATACTCCACTGATACATATCGGATACGCCAAAGCCGTATCCAATTAAAATACTATTTAATTTCAAAAGGACACGCGTATCCGATACGCGTGTCCGTTGAAAAACAAAAAGAAATCCAAAAAAAAAGACGTGTCGTATTTACTTCCACGGTTGCGAGTAAGATTCTCTCATTTCTGAGATGGATTTGAGTCTCTTGATGATATGAAAATATTAAAAATGGTTTGAGTTTTATTCTCCTTATTATAGGTTGTAGTGACAGAATTATTCACTGAATGAAACCTGAAGTTGGGTGCTTTAAACTTAACACTGATGGTTCTAGAAATATTAATGTTGCGGGGTGTGGTGGAATCATTCGTGATTCCTATGGCACGGTTATTATGGCTTTTGCGGGTCCCTCTAATGATACTACTGCTATTCAAGCTAAACTTGAAAGTCTCTTATTTGAGATCCAATTAACCAATTCTCTTGGTATTACTAAGTTATGGATTGAAGTTGATGCTTTGTTTATTATTCACTATGTTAATGGTAGCATCTCCTCCAATCCGGACAATTTCTATAGGATCAGAGATATTAAACACTACCTCTCCCGCATTAATTTTAAAATCACTCATATATTAAGGGGGGGAATGTTGTTGCTGATTCTTTGGCTAAGTTGGATTGCAATTTAGGTAACTTCATTGAATACATTGACCTTACCCTTCCTAAAGAGACCAAAGGGCTTGCTAGACTTGATCGTATAGGTCTTCCTTACATTCGTTCCCATTAGCTTTTTGTTGGTTGTTTTGATGAGGATTTATTATGATTTCTTTTGTTGGGTTTGATGTGGTTTCATTGCCAGAATTGGCTTCTTAGGTCTTTATGTTTTCTATATTTTCTGTATGGATATTGGATTGATGGCGGGTAACTTTTATGGTCTACTTTGTCATGTTCTGAGGTGGAATGGTTTTGGTTATACTAGCTTTGAGAACAGACTTCATACAAATGGCTCTATCTATAATTCTAATCCTACTGGTTATAGGGATCCTTCTTTGTCTGATTGGAATTCTGATATGCTGATTATTGCTTATAACATTTCTGCTATCATCGATCATTTTTTTCTTGATTGGAACACTACTCTGGACACTACCCTATTTTTCGAGGAAATTTTGGTTTATCTTACCTGCTCTCATTTCAATATAAGTGGCTGCTTCGTGTATTGGATGAGGTCTTCTTATTGGAATTGGTATCGGGTTTCAGTAATTTTACTATCATTTTCTGTGGCATTGTGGTTGTTGAGAATCAGGTATTAGCTAGAGATAATGCTTTTTTGAAGGATGATTTGATTTTTTGTTGTTTTTTAGCTTGCTTTGATGAGTATTTCGTGCTTGATTTTGAAGGTGCTAATACGAGTTATATCAGCCATCCTCCTGTTTTCATGAGAAAAGCTTACCTGAGAAACTATTTATGTTTTTGGGTTACTAGTAAATGAGGTTTTTATAGGAATGAGGGTACCATTTCCTTTTCTATCTTGGTTGTTGATTGGTTGTTTAATATGAATAAGAGATTTGTGGGGAGCAATTTTATGAACTTTTTATTCTTTTTGCAGGAAGATGGTGCTGAATGTCTTTATTTTGATCTTCCTTTTTTGGGTGTTGTCTACTTGCAACCCTAAAATGTACTTAGGCTATTTTGTAATTCCTAGTATAATGAACCACCAGCTTTTAAGATTTATTTTGATTTCTCTTGTAGCTCTTATGAGCATTAGCAAACTGGAGGTTTCTTCTAAGGACCTTGTAATCCCTTTTTTGGTAATAACGCGTAAGCCCCTCAGTGGGTTTTAATTATGAAAAAAAAATATGAATATTTTAATTATTATGGTGTATGTAAGATTTTTTTTCTTTTTTTTTTGTTATTTATTATATTAAAATAAATACAAAAATCATAATGGAAGTTAATAAACTAAATAACAAGAGTGAATAATTAATAAATGTGTTTAACTTTTATTATAGTTTAAAAAAAATGCAACCATGGTATTATTTGACACTTACCTGAAGCGCTTAAGTAGCGACGAGGGGAAGGTTGTCTCTTAATTTTTCCCCTAAACGGGGGAGATGCCGGGAGGCCGCCAAAATTTGGACTGAAACAGAGGACACAGACTTGTCTTTGGACACAAAATGAACTATTAAATATTTGAACATAATTAAAATGAAATTGAATATGAGCTTGAACTTGCAAGGACTATAGATGACATATGACTTGAGCTTACTACTTGAAGTACTCAAGCAACGATTTGAATTGGAACTTGAATTCGCACACAAAACTTGTGATATTCATGTTTATTAAGTGAAGATGAGAATTACCCACTGAGTTTACTTAGTAAACTCAAACCACAAGTTTAAATGTTTCAGGTTATTCCTAAGAGAAGTAATGGCTGAAAGAGAAGAACATGTTTACAGAAGGCGAGGTGCAAATGACAACAGGTAAAATAGATTTTTGTGTTTAGTGGCTCTTCAGTTTTTGTAAAAGTTTTGAGGACTAGTTATCTTATACTTTTGGAAATGTACTATCGTCGACCTTTCGTACCCGCCTCGTTAGATCGAGCATCCGGGACGGGTCGTGACAATATGACTTGAGCTTACTACTTGAAATACTCAAGCAACGATCTGAATTGGAACTTGAATTCACACACAAAACTTGTGAACTTGAACCGAACGACATCATGTGAAAATTGAACTGTTTGGACAATAGGGGACTTGCATATCGAATGATGATAAAGAAGACTTGTTTTGGACTTGATCTTAGGCTCAAATCGAAGCCAAACTTTGAACTAATGATTTAAATCCTAACCTAAACTAAAGTATTTTTTTTTTTTAAATGAAGTCATGATTTGCAAAATAATGACTCAATTACATGTGAGCATGTACGTATAAGGTTGGTGATGTAGGAGTGATTTACAAATATTGTCTCTTTACAAGTGAGGTTGGAATTGTAAGTGACATAATCAAATTTTCTCACTATGATATGATGCTCTTAATGGATAACATGACTTCTTTGTAATGATAAACATTGATCAAATATTACATGTGAGTTAACTGCAACAAGTGCATGACAAGGTTCTAATAAGTGTTTCAAGTCATATAGAAGCAATGGAAAATGAAGCGTCATATTTGCATCGATCTTGCCAACATGCACATTAAAAGATGATGCACACATTGACTCCTACATACATAAAAGAAAATGAAATGAATAGCAAGGCTTCCTTTCAATCAATGGAAACCAGCTCGTAGATGAATATAATAGTTATCTACAAACACGAAAATTTTAAACATATAAGCATGGTAGGCTACTAATGAATGCGATAATTTATTGGCTAATGTGCATGAAGGGGATATGCTCCAGATATGATGAGTCCCCAATACATATGAATACTTATGTGAGGTGTCATTCATAAGAAAATAACAGAGGGAATTTTCAAATGTAGAACACTATACCTATAGGTGACAATCAACAACACGTAATGAATGTTATAACACTCCTACAATTAGAAACAATCCAGTACTAAGCAAATATACTATCTCCTTATAAGCAAGAGTAGATGGTCCTTATGAGAGACTCGACATACACGCTAAATGTTTCCCACAAGCAGAATGCTAAAAGAGTACAACAAAAGCAAGCTTATATGAATTGTTGTAGGAAATTCATTGTACACATAATGCATCATCCACGGGCTCTTGAAGAAAACTCGCTACATATATAAACTATATTCTACGAACAACATGCAAAACGACTACAACAAATGCAAACCCCTATGAACCGCTGAAGGAGACTTGTTATACAAACAAAGCAAGAGATTCGTTAATGCACTGTAATCCACCTGCATAAAGCAATAAATAGTGCACGAAAGTCTACCTGTATATAAAGGCAGATAATCGGTACAATGCTGCACCAACGGATTTGTAATATTCATGCAAGTGAATAGAAGACGTCTATAATATTTCTAAGAATACTCCCGCACATGCACCGTAATTTGTATACACATAGGTATACAAGGGGTAAGTACAATTAATTATAAACCCAAATGGGCCCTGGCAAGCATGTTGTAGGTATACATGTGACATATAGGGATGCTACATGGGTTAATAAATTTGAATTTGATCCTCCTAAGCAAGTAAATAAGGGTCAATAAGGTTCAACAAATAAAAATAAAATACCCTCAAACACCCGCATGGGCCCTGGCAAGCATGTTTTTGATGCATACATGACGTCTAGGGATGCTACGTGGGCTAAATGATAAATCTAAGTTCGAGCCCGATCTTTCTATACAAGTAGATAGGAGTCGACACGGTTCGAACCATTAAATAAATGTGGTCACGAGGTCGATCTATATATTTATTTTACACATTCATATTAGGCCTTCAAGGCCCTTTACAAGAAAGATTCATCAATAAAATCATAAACCCATATGGGCCCCAGCAAGCATGTTATAAGTATACAAGTGACGTCTAGGGATGCTGTGCAGGTCAATAAGTGAATTCAAGTTCGAACTTTATCCTTCTATGTGAATTAATAGGAGTCGATTGGAATCAAACCATCAAACAAATATATGATTGCAGCGACCGGTATATTTATCTTAATATATTCATATTAAGTCTTCAGGGACTATAACAATGAGAATTTACTAATAAAGGCACAAAGCCTATAACAAACCCGATCTTCTATCAACAGCTCGATAAGGTCGACAAGGTTCAGTCCATAAATGGAAATGACCCCAAACACTCTGATGATGGCCGTATTGAACGAAAATCTTAATCGATGGAGTTAACTCCAAATATTTCAAATATTCTCAAACTTCCACCAAAATTCAAGTGAAATGAAAGTGACCTCAGAGTCACCCCGATAATATTGGTCATATTGAACGAAAATCTCAACTAGAGGGGTTAACTCCAAATATTTCAAATATTCTCAAACTTCCACCAAAGTTCAAGTGAAATTAAAGTGACCTCAGAGTCACCCCGATGATGGTCGTGTTGAACAAAAATCTCAACTAGATGGGTCCATTCCAAATATTTAAAATTCCATCTCAAATGTCCCCAAAATCCAAACTCCAAGAGAAATCTCAATTTCAAATATTTAAAATTCAAAAATCAACCATCCAACCACTTAAAGCAAAATCCATCCACCCTCCATAATAGTTTTTCGATGTGGACAAATCTAAAAATTACTTCAGCTCACATAGAGCTAATGCCTAGTCGAAAATATCACTATGATCCATTCTCAAACAATCTCCTACAAGTAAAGACGTGATATGTTTTCTCTAATCGACGATTTTGCCACCAAATGACACCGCAGGATAAACAGTTATGACCCGAGGCCCTCTGAACCGAGTATATACCGACGGCTACAACCACCGGGTTCCGCCGGTAATTTAACCGGCGGTCTACCGGCGCTTGCCGACGGTATAGCGAACACACGACGCCCGCTTTAACCGTCAGACGACCGTCGGTAATATGACCGCCGGTTAGCCGTCGGTCAACTAACCGGCGGCGTAACGGCCGGAAAATCGTAGGTTGAGAATCCGGTTGC
The DNA here is from genome assembly GCF_001605985.2 of Dendrobium catenatum. NCBI lineage: Eukaryota > Viridiplantae > Streptophyta > Magnoliopsida > Asparagales > Orchidaceae > Dendrobium > Dendrobium catenatum. Next base: position 14,783,765 of record NW_021319178.1, on the reverse strand, counting down.
ACCGGCGGTATGAGCCGCCGGAAAACCGCCGCTTAAATAAACCGCCAGTAAATGGCCGCCGGTAATAGTTTCCTACGCGATTTTTATCGACGGCTTGAATGCCGCCGCCAAGCCCCGGTAAACAGGAAAACCGCCGGTTTAGCCATAGTAACCGCCGGTTTTTGACGTTTTTCCTGTAGTGGTAGTTTTGCCGCCAAATTGCACCACGAAATACTAGCTATGGCCAGATCCAATACGCTCCTTAGTGACATCAAATCCTTGAGATATGAATCAATAGGATATTATCGATAGGGCACAAAGCCCTCTGTTAGCTAAGATGGATTCAAATTTGTCCCCTTAGATAAATACTCCCCCCAAGTCTACAAGATCCCCTTGGATGAAACAACACATGGCTACCGACAGGGATCCTTCTGTAAGGTTGGGTCGACTACCTCCTTTAACTAAGTAGACCAGTGACCACAATGGCCTAGGACGATGAAATCATGGGATCTTGATCGGATCCATCAACCATTCCCACACCATCAGCATTAAGTGTAAGGTGGTGAAATTTCTATTTTAAATATCAAAATATCAAATTCTCCAATTTCTTAAACCCATGCTGCTACTATATACTAGATACACGTATCATCTATATATCTGATCGACGATTAACCTTAATTGAAAGTTCTCTCTCGTTATCGGGAAGGGTAATTAACTATAGGAGCTTGCGCCTATAGGAAACCAGAACTTAGATCATAAAGTCCTCGAAAAAATGAGGGTGAAATCTTTGGGTTGTGTTTTATTTACAAACTCATCTGCCTTCTAAAATTTACCGCGAATCTTAGTTTGTTAAAACTCCCCCGAAAAGAAAAAGCAACAACCGAGAGGAGGCCGGGTTCAAATTTTCGGAGCCCACAAAATACATGGGCTATTCTTCCAAACACTCTTTGATAGGAAATAATGGGCTTCCTTCCACTCCATGCTTTTGCAATGTCATTCCCCGCAAACTTTTTATTGGAGATCTATTGGATAAGTAAATTGTGCATGTAATATCTTTAGCCCAAAATTTTTTAGGTAGCCTCTTACTCTTGAGTATACTTCAAGCTTTATCAAGGATAGTTCGATTCTTTCTTTCTGCTATACCATTTTGTTGAAAAAATATTGGCACAATCAGTGATTGACGTATTCCATTGACTTTACAAAATTCTTGAAATTACTTTGAAGTAAAGTCCCCTTTGATTGTAAAGCTTTGATCTTAACGCTTTCTTTCTCCACTAAGGCTTTGAACTTTTTGAATACTTCAAAGACCTTCAATTTTTTCCTTAAAAAATATATCCAAGATTTCTTGGAAAATCATCTATGAAGAGAAGAAAATAATTACTCTTACCAGAGAGCTTAGCTTGATTGACCACATACATCCATATGTATAAGTTCAAATGGTTTTTCCGCTCTCGAATTTGACTCCTTCGTAAAGCTTTTCCTGAATTACTTCCCGAGTAAGCAGCCATTGTATATTTGGTCTGGGTAATTAATGCTTGAAAGACCTATCACCATTTTATTCGCATGGCAGACCTCTAACCATTTTCTTTTTTGATAATAACTCAAGTCCTCCAAAATTAAGATACCCAAATTGAAGATGTTAGAGCTAGCCAAGATGGATCCATCTTTGTAGAAGACTTTGAGACATTCAGCAACATTATTTTGAATATTGAGCAAGAACATTTTATTTCTTGACATAAATATCTTTGCAATTAGGTTTCTCATATTAGTTCTTATAAAATATTTTTATCTTTCAAATGAATAACATAACCTTTCCTTAAAAGTTGGTCCAAACATAGGATATTACTCTTCATACTTGACACATAATAGACATTAGAAATGAATTGATACTTTTCATTCTTCGATCGAATAAGGATATTACATTTTCCCTTCACAGCTACCTTGGAAACATCTTCAAATGATACATTGCCACTTCACCGATTCGTCAAGTTCCACGAACATGCTTTTTCTTCCACGCATATGGTTTCTTGCACCTGTGTCTAGATACCATGCGTTATCTTCACTTTTTTTTGCTCTCCTTATATGCCAATAGCAAAGTAGTGTCATCTAATTGACTTCTCTCTTCCACGTGATTAGCCTTCTCTTCAACTTTATTGTTATTTGGAGTTATATATTATGCAACATACGTAGTGATCAAAATTTTTTATAGTTTCTAGCACATCACTTGAGATTTGTCATACCTTGGTCTTGATTCTTCTCTTCCATGCCCTCTTATTGAACTTCCTCCTTATCCAAAATTGATATTGTTATTTTTTTCATTATTAGAGCTCCTACCTTGTCCACGTCCATGACCATGACCTTGTCCTCGATCACGGCCTCTTCCTTGTAAACTTCTATCATACTTGAGTCTCTCTTCTTTACTTGAATTAATTTGTGTCTTCAGAAGTTATTCCGTGATTACTTGCTTCTTCTTTTTCTTTTCTTCATAGACTTGTACGTAAACAACCCAAGAGTTGCTCGATTATTATTGCCTCTAAGTCTTTGGTTTTTTCAATGATGGCGATAATGTGATCAAACTTTGAATCTAAAGATCAAAGGATTTTCTCCATAATCCTTACATCTTCTATCTTCTTTCCATTTCTTTTTAAGTGTTTATAAACGGTTAAGACACTAGTAAAGTAGTCGGAGACGACTTTGACTTTTTTCATATGTAAGGCTTCAAACTCGCCTCTTAATATTTGGAGACGCACACCTTCTTGACTTGCTCCACTCCTTTATAAGAGGTTTGAAACTTTCCCATGCCTCTTTGGCAGACTTTGCATAAGAAATCTTTTCAAATGTGTCATCTAATCCTTGAAAGATTAGATAGGGAGCCTTCTTGTCTCTCTTCCTTGAATCTCTTATACTATCCTTTTGAGTTTGGGATAGATTGGACTCATCTTGTGGCTCATTGTAGCCTTTCTCTACTATCTCCTATACATCTTGCGCTCCAAGAAGGGTCTTCATCTTGATGCTCCAATTGTCATAGTTGCTATTGTTGAGCGTTGGGACTTGCAAGGGGATCATACCATTGCTCGTCATATATCTAAAAATAAATATTAACTCTGATACCACTTTGTTGAAAAAAAGATGCTATTGTAAGAGAGGAATACTTATAAAACTCACTTTTATTTAACTTTTATACTTCTTGATTATACTTCATATAAAACTCAAAGACACCACACCTATTTATACTAGTGAAACCCCCATTCACTTCATAGCTTCATAGTATTATTTCTTGAATTGTTTATGATTTTTTTGCTAGTACTCTCACTACTTATTTAATACCATTATTATGTGTACACCACATCAAGCATAGGGTACATCAACCATGTCGTCCTTTTCCTCTTCAATATTAGCATATATTCTTGAAATAATCTGAAGTATCCAATGAGCACGATACATTCATTTTTAACTTTATCATATTCAACATACTTATCTGCTTTGCAGAATACCTTTATTGTGAAAGACTTAATATAGTGTGATCTTGTTGCAATTTATTCTCATCTCGAGAATTGTTCATAGCTTCTCACAAATTTTTCATATCATACTCCTTTTGTAATTATCACTATGAATCATTGAATCCTTTTGTAATTATCTCAATGAATCATTGATGAAGATCCCAGACAACGGGAGGAAAGAAAAAAAAAGGTAAATTTTATGAATTAGGCTCACATGGCATAATTATTGTACATAATTCAGTCCACTCATACCCCTTAGCTTGGCTACATAGAAATTAAATTATCGGAAATGGATAGGGGCAAGTAGTTACAACAACTAAGGATTGGCAACTACGAATGAATAAGATGCATGCAAGGAAAGATGGATGCTTTACAATAGCAAAAGAACCAATAAGGAGTCATGAAAGAAGAGTTAATAAAAGAAGCAAGGAGAATGAGTGATAGATTGGGAGATAATATAAATAATCTACTTTTTAAATTTTCATCTTTGTGCTAATTAATTTATCTTTATGTTTTGATTTAAATGAACTCCAACCATTTAGCATTTTTCATTATAGGTTCAATACATTTATTCATTTGTATAAATACTCGTATGGTCATATATAATGTGCTACCATGTGGATATGAATGACAAAATTATCAAATGAGGTGCTATATAAATTTTAAAAAAATTGTTCATTTTTCTGAACTTAAATACGACATCAATCTTTCGAAAGACCAAAGCAATTCATTTGCCTACTTACAAATGAATTTTTTTTTGAAAATTTTGAAAGAATTTTCAAGGCTTGTTTATTAGAAAATCCCACCAATGATGAGCCTAGAGAAAGTTTGAAGGGCATTCTTTAGATTTTCAACCCTCCTATTTCTTGTTGAAATTTCACCAAAATTATATTGCAGTCTTATTTTTTGGCATATCTTTTGATGAAGAAAAATGTTTTTGATGAGAATTTATTAATTGAATGAAATTCATCTGAAGTTTATAAAAATTTATTTTTAATATACTTCAGCAATTTTTTGAAAAAAAAAATCTGCAATAAAATCAATTTTCCTTTGGTGAATACTGCTAGCAAGATTATTATATATTAATATATTATGAATAGCTATATGTTAATGTTTATTTATAAATAAGATTATATTATGAATTGCTTCATTATTACTCATTAATATAGAGGTTGATGTGCATGTTAAGTGTAATCATTGCATTAACATCAGCCACTATCCTAGAATTTGGGGTGTTGTTTGTAAACCGTCAATCTTCAATCATTCTCATTCCGTGTTTCCTAAGTTCTTAAATATATATTACATAAACATCGAGCACAAGAGTCAGCTTATCGAGCCACGAGTTCGAGCTCAAGCCTGGCTCGGCTCGAAAGCTCGTTGAGCCATTCGTTTAAATTAAAATATATTTAATAATTGATTAAAATTAACATTTTATAATGAATTTTAATAATTTTAAATTAATTTGATATTAAAATATAAAAAATCTAAAATAACTGATTTTTTTAATTTAAAACTACCAAATCGAGCTCAACAATTGAGTCTAGAACGAGCCTATGAATCTTTTAACAAGTCGATCTCTAGCTTGAGAGCTCAGTAACAACTAAACAAGTTTAGCTTTATTAAGCAGACACTTATCATCTTGATGGATGATAATCCATCAATCACATGATAAGGAATTATCATTGCAGTTATAAATCATAACATATAATAATCATGTGAGACTATAGTGTAGCTACAATAACTTCCATGATTTGTCTTCGAAGGAAGAAAAATTTCAATAGTTTTCTTACTATTTGCACACTTATTTCATAAGGAGGTTAATAGTGCTCAACTAGTCAACAATTCAATATACTCTAAAAATTCACAAAGAGTAACAAAATGGGGAAGCAAAATGTTTTAAAATGATATCCAACGATGAAGGAACTAATCAACAAAAATAAACAAAACATAACCTCAGGAAAACACACTTACACTGTGAGATAGAACTGGAAGTGCATACTATAATAAGTTTATGAATCTTTATTACAAATGCATAAGATTTCCTTTCTAGAATACGTGTTAATCTAGGGTTTAAAATTATATTCAAAACTAAAAACTTGCTGAATATTTCCTCAAGTTTCAATAAATTAGAAATTTAATTTAATTTGCTCATATTCAAAAATGTTCGCCCCAAATTAAGTTGATTTTACATAAATTAAACTTAATACATGTGTGTTTTAACACACCCATATATAGATGCTTATGTAAATAATTACTATTAGGTAGATTTACATACATGCATGGCACAAAGTTCTTACATATTAATTTATCGTTGACAATTTTAAACATGTCAAAATTACATATTATATACTTAATATTTGTTTTTACTAGTGCTAAGCTTTATATCTTATAAGAATTTCCTCAATTGTTTTAACTTTTCAATATCATTTACAAAAATCTCACAAATTAAAAAAGTTAATATTCTTGCTCTTAATATGCACTCACATGAGGATAAATATTAGATAAGAAAATCTTCATCCTACAGAATAATGGATCACCAATTTGGATGCATGCCGGGTAGGTCAACTATTGAAGCCATACATTTATTAAGAGGTTTCATTGAGACAATACCGGAAAATCACCTATTATCGGCGAATTTTTCCGACAGAAAATCATCATTTTCCGGTTGATTTAATGGTTTTCCGGCTGATTTCAGGTGAAACTGTTTTCGCCGGTAAAACGAGCATTGGAAAAAAAATTTGGCGAAAAACAATCGCTAGGAAATTTTTCTGGCAGAATTTGGCCGCCGAAAAATTGTCCAGTGGAAAAATTCTGCCTAAATAAAAAAAAAACTAAAAATGAAGGCCCGAACCCCCCTCTTGTCACTCGCTCCCGCCAACCCGATTCCGAACAGACTACCATCAGCCCAAACTCGCGCCTCCAGCAGCCAGCGAGCCTGCCAGCTCGAACCCGGGGCTCCCAGCCCTCTTGAGCCGCCAGTCAGCCTGAACCCGCACCCGCCAGCATGCTTGCAGGCCCGAACCCTCCCGTGACCGCCAACGCGTCCCCGCCGGGATTCGAACCCCAACCTATTGTAATAACTTCATGGAGCCTTCCACTTTGCTAAATACATAAATAAGTTATATATTTTATATTTAAATATTATTAGCAGTATTAAAATTATATATATATATATATATATATCAAAGTTAATAAAGCAGACATTAAAATAATAATTAACTAAATTAAATTATTAAAGCAATATATAATTAATTAATAATTTAACAACTTATTTTAATTAATTAATTAAGATAAGTTATTAAATTAATAATTAATTAAAATAAGCTATTAAGTTAATAATTAATTAAAATAAATTATTAAATTAATAATTAATTAAAATGAGCTATAAAATTATTAATTATTTAAATCACGAAAATGTATTTTTTCAGAAATTAAAATGCACCGCAAATCCGTCTGAAAGTCCGCCGGTAACAAATCCGTCGGAAATTCTCCAAAAAGTCCATCGAAAAATCTGCAAAAAAATGTCAGAAATATTTCATTGTAATCCGTCGAAAATCAGCCTGAAAATCCTTTGGAAATCAGTCCGTCGGAAAGCCCCGGAAATTCCGCCAGTAATAGACTATTTTTCTGTATTGAAAAATATAGAGAGAAAAAGGAAGATCTACATATGATATTTATTTATTTAGAGAAAGCATATGATAAAGTTCTAAGATAAGTGCTTTGGAGAGTTTTTGAAAAGAAATGAGTTAATAACACTTATATTCAAATCATTAAAGGTATGTATGCAGGAGCTATTACTTGTGTTCAAACACAGTGGTTTGACCAAGTATTTTTCTATTTATGTTGGATTACATCATGGATCAGCCTTAAGCCCATATCTTTTTGCTTTAATCATGGATGTTCTCACTAGACATTTGAGAGATTGAGTATGTACCTTGGTGTATGCTTGTTGCTGATGATATACTTCTTATTGATAAGACTAGAGAGAGTTGAAGGTAAACTTGAATTATATATAGAGGTCAACCTTAGAGTCTAAATATTTTTGCTTAAGTAGATCTAAAACTGAACATATGGAGTGTAATTTTAGTAGCAACAGACCTAGTGAGGGAATTAACTTTGGGAGATCATGTCATTACTAAGAGTACATATTTTAGATATCTTGGATCTATTATTCAGAGTGATGGTGAAATAGATGGGGATATTAAGAATTCATGTTGGATGTTGAAGTGGAGGAAAGCATTGGGCTTGTTGTGTGATAGAAAAGTACTCAAACTTAGGGGAAAATTCTATAAGATGGTGGTGAGACCTGCAATGCTTTATGGTGTCAAATGTTGGCCAATAAAAGAGAAGCATAATACTAAGTTACGTGTTGCAAAGATGAGGATGCTCAGGTGGATGAGTGGTTTTACCCTTAGAGATAGGATATGAAATGAGTATATATAAGTGAAAAGGTTAGAGTAGCTCTAGTGGAAGATAAGATTAGAGAGTGTCGCCTTAGATGGTTTGGTCACATAAAATGGTGGCCTTTCGATGATCCGATTAAGAAAGTAAAGGTATTAGATTTGACTTATGTTAAGAAAGGTAGAGATAGACCTAAATACTTGGTTAGAAAATATTAGAAAGGAACTTCTTTATTAGATTTAAATGAGAGTTTGACTTGTAATATGACACGATGGAGAAAAAGGATTCATGTAGCCGACTCCACGTAGTAGGACAAAGGCTTATTGTTGTTGTTGTGTTGGAATAATGGATCACCATATGCGGGAATGATTGGATGGATGATAATCCATCAATCTCACAATTAGGAATTATCGTTGCAGCTATAAATCATAGCATCTAATAATCATGTGAGACTATAGTGTCGTTATAATAATTTTCAAGAGATTTGTCTTTGAATGAATAAAAAATTTCAATAGTTTTCTTAGAATTTGTATACTTTGTTTCATAAGGAGATTAATATTTCAACTATTCAATAATTCAATATACTCAAAAAATTAAAAAAGAGTGACAGATTGGGAAAGCAAAATGTTTTAAAGTGATATCCAACATTAGACTTCTTTGACAAAGGAACTAATCAACAAAAATAAACACAGCTTAACCTCAAAAAAACACACTTACACTATGAGATAGAACTGGAAGTGCATGCTATAATAAGTTTATGAATCTCTATTTCAAATGCATAAGATTAATTCCTTTCTAGAATAGGTGTTAATCTAGGGTTTAAACTATATTCAAAACTTAAAACTAGCTCAATATTCCCTCAAGTTTCAATAAATTAGAAATTTAATTTAATTTGCTCATGTTCAAAAATGTTCGCCTGAAATTAGTTTGATTCAACTTAAGGAAAACATAATACATGCAAGTTTTAATACACACACACACACACACTATATATATATATATATATATATATATATATAATCTAGATTTACATATATGCCACAAAATTCTTATATATTTATATATCTAACATCAAAATCCTTATATTTAATTATATAACTCCCTAGCATCTTAATAACATCATAATATGCAGATTAAAAGGTGTATCCAATAACGTTAACAAAAATATCGTTATAAAAATAATATTTTTGGCTCGAATCAGCAATAAAATTAACTCAAAGAAGATTACTTTTAACATGACTAGAACTTGAAGCCAAAATTAAAATTTTGAATTTTTAGCTAAGGGCATTTGATGGAACTTGACTGAACATGATCTCTTACATTGATCCTATAACTGTATAAGGTACCACACAAAATCCTGCCAACATATCAAAACTGAGACGCTATTGCAAACTAAAATTTCCATATATTTATGTAAGCGTACGGCTACTAACATTTTCAAAAACATAATAAAGATTGACTTATCATTTCAGAAATAGTACATTTTTTTATGCTCAATCTTTATCACAATAAGTTCCTCAAATCCTCGGTCTTCTTGGATATTTATCCCCAATTCTTTGTATACTGCTTCTTTACTATTTAGAGAAAGGCTCTCTACATCCCCTAAAGCTAACACATTTGACAAATGTGTCAAACACCTCATGAACTACAGCCCTTCTATTTACTTAATAAAGAAGTATAGCTCTCCCATATAACATTTTACAGCTTCTGGAACCTAAATTAAGCTACTTGCCCTTGTATGCTAAGGTTTAGTTTTTCATATGGAACTAAATTGCAGTACAGCTTTCAATAAATTGATTGGGAAGCAATAGGACTACCCGTGGAGCTACAGATAACATCATTTCTACCCAGTACTGATGCATAGAAGCAATCGCCAAAGCCATGCGCATCCAAGCAAAAAATCTATTAAGTACAATCGCGCAGTAAATTTCGCTTAAAAGCTCCATAAGCCCAGTTGATCAACCTGCTCACTTTCTTGTCCTATTTTTAGCAACAAAAATATTGTCCGATGAGTATTTCCACACATGAAATGAACACAACACTAAAAGAAGTAACTCTAGAAATGAGAACGGCTCACTAATTTGGCCAGAGTACAAATCCCTTATTTTATTTCACCGATGCATTCAAGCCTTGAAGATCTTCTTTTATTATTATTTTTTTAATTGTGAACATTATGCGAACAAAAATGATGATAATGCAAATTCGTGCGACGAATTTATGTCGATAGTGAGAAAAAATAACTCAAAAAAATATCTTGGGCACCCTCCAACCACATATTTTCTTCCATTGCCGTCCCCGATATTATTCCCATGTGCAAGCGGTACTACTTTCTCTCCCTTAAGAGCACCCTAAGTATTCTCCATCCGTATAATCCACTCGAACGCAATAGTATCTCCTCGACTTAAAAACAAGAATATAAAAAAAAAAAAAAAGAAACCAAAATGGAAAACCCTTGCAAGGAAAATGGAACGATAATGAACTAGACAGAAAGTTCCGCCTTTGCAGAAAAAAATAAGCCTATCCGGTACCCTAAAACAAGTAAAACTTCTAAAAAAAGAAAGCAAACAAAAACCGCCATTGATCTCATCTCAACTAATTCCAAAATCAAAAGGAGAGAGAAAGAGGGATTCCAAGATCAACACTGGCGTGAGATAACAAACCACAAAATCCGATCTGGAGGAGATATATCTCGACGTGAGTACTCGACTTGATGGTGAACATTAACTTTTTTTTGTTATTGCTTCAGGCTTTCAAATCATCCACAGAAACCTTAACTAGGAGGCCGATAAGATATGATATTAATATTATATAGAAAGAGAGAAAGATAGATAGAGAGAGAGAGAGAGAGGGAGGGAGGGAAATAACCTGGAACTGGAGAACTCGTAGAGCTTGCCGCGAGGAGAGAAGACGATAAGGCCAATCTCAGCTTCGCAGAGCACGGACAGCTCAAAAGCCTTCTTAAGCAGCCCATTCCTCCTCTTTGAAAACGTAACCTGCCTACTCGTCGGATTCTCTATCCGCCTCATCTCCGTCCTTCCCCTCACCATGTTTATTCTCTGTAAGGGGATCGGATAAACTGAAGTTAAGGGCAACGGATCCAACAAAGAAACAAAGCACGCGGTGATCATAGGCTAACCAGAAATAGAAACGGCGAAGAACAGCTAATCCCGTCAAGGAACGCCAGGTGGAGCGAATCCAGCTCCAGGTAGCAGATTCCTCTTCCACCTTCTCCTCCTCGACTTCCCCTTATTTCCGGGGCCGCAGCAGCGCGACAAAGACAAAAGAAAAGCCCAAAGATAGGCAAATCTTTTCCGGCTAATGACCCCTCCTCCCATTTTTCATCTTCTCCTGGGCCCTCCTTCAATAATACCTCTCCGGTTTAGGTAAAGTCGCGTAGCAGAGAAACGGAAACAACACGAAATCCGCCTATGGTTTTATCTTCCCACCCTTTTTCTGGTTTTTGCACGCTCTCACATGCGGTGGTGGGCGTGAGAATAAGACAGGGGACCAATGGCAAGCCGCACCGGCGAGGCAGGCTGGCCCACCACGCGGTACGAGGGTTGGGACTAGGTGACGAGGGTTCCGCTTTCGACAGGTACGCGTCCGTACAATCAACCTGCTTGATTTCGACACGTATGCGATCGTCGCAACGGCCCTGGGCAATGGGTCTCATCGGGTCACGTGGCCCATTCCCGAGCCCGCCTGCCCGCCCATTCTCCTCACCGTGCGATGCGGTGCCAATCCCACATTGCGCAATTAACTGCCTTTATTTTTGTCACCTTCACTTCATCAAAATGGGAATATTTTAAATCCGGTCAGAATCATTAATTAATTAGATATAATATAATAATTTTTTTGACTACTTATGTTTAGATTTAATTAAAATACATTAATAAATCATGTTAATTATATTTGAATGAAGATGTCCTCAATTTTCTTCATTAAAAACTTGAACTTTTGAATGACATGCGGAGATATAAATTTTAAATTTTTTGTAGTTCTATACTTTGTGAAAGTCCAGATACTTTTGTAATCAAAGTTTATCAATGAATATACTGGTAGTGACTAGGAGTGTCAATTATTGACCCGAATCAATAACCAAATAAGAATCCGACTTGAAAAACTTCATATTCTGGTTAACCCATTTAACAAACAAGTCGGGTTCAAGTTCCATTTTTTACCTGTTTGAAAAATTGGGTCGAGTCTATGTCAACCCATTAACACGAATTTGACCCAGTTTCACCTGAGTCACCCTTCCGACTTCAGACCTCGCTAGTCACCTAGCTCAAGCAGCTTGCTTGGACCCGAGTAGACCTTGCACTCGCGGCACTCACACCACAAGCCTAATCTTGCAGGCGCGCACACGCAGTCACACCCTCAATCACTCTCTTGCCCTCACACTTGCTTCCTTGCCCCCGCACCGCAGTCGTGCATTCCTCCCTCGCCCTCATTGAGATGCGATCTCAAAATAGCAAAGTGACACTAGCTCATTGGGGAAGGCATCATGGGATGAGCTCATGAAAGACTCTTTGAACCTAGTACAAATTATATTCTAACTTTGCTCAGACTTGATTTGAACAAAATTCATATTCAAACTAGTTTAGACCAAATTTATTCACGACGGACTTCAATAAGTATTCCACATGTAAAAAAAAAAATAGCTTGATGTAAAGTAAACTTTCAGGCATCTGAAATATTTCTTTCTTTTTTTTCTTTAAAATATAAGAAATCTAAATATTAAATTATATATTATGAAAATTTTTCTAGCTGTTAATTTGTATGAATATAAAATAGAAATTATTTTTCTAATTTATCATTAGTATCTATTGTCCCATCTTTTGATTAATTAAAAATACCTAAAATAAATATTCGACCTTTATTGTGATAGAATTTTGTAGCATCCCATTCAACGTGAAGCATTAGACATCATACAAGATTAAATAATTGCAGGCTTGCAGCTATCTACACGGATTGAATAATGACACTTAACCACACGTTATAGTGTGATGCTAACAACGCCAACAAAGCATGACATTTGGGAAAAATAATATAAGAACGGTCCCCACTTCCAAGTAATTAAGGGACTTTGACAAAAGATCAAAGATGGCACTTATATAAGTGAAATTATTACGTGTGCTCATCGGACGTCGTTTAGAGGCGAATCAGGGATGCGTCATGTCACTATTTTGTTGTGTACTAATTTTGTGTATCTAGTTAACGTGGCGCATCTTGATCTGCCTCCAGGCGGTTCGATGACCGCACATAATAATTTCTCCTTACATAGTTAGAGAAGCTGGCTGAGCCAAGGTAGGCGTCCTCACTTGTGTCAAGGCTCTACATTTAGTCATCTTACAATATTCTCCATGCAAGCTTATATAGAACCCATATTCTCATTAAAATTATAGCTGAATAATTAAGAAGTTTAGTTTAAGATCTTTTGATTGGTAAGTGGGTCATACTAATCAGTTAAGCCAAAAATATTTATAAATTGCTTTAATGACTACTCTATGAAACTACCAATTAATGAAGTAAATATTTGGATTGTTCATCATCCACTCTACAACACCACTTACTATTTGAAAAAAATTACTTGCTTTGTAAAATTCATAAAATATTAAAAAAAATTGTACAGGGTGGTCAGTTATTTGCGACAGATTTGCAAACTTTATGGTGGAATGTTGTTTGTCGAAATTGTCAATGAATTTGCAACATAAAATTTTGCCTTAAATTTTAGATGGAATTTACGACATATTTGTGTCAAAAAAAGCCGCCGCAGATTTACAGCGTCAATTTTTGCCACAAAGCCGCAGCAAATAGCTCTCAAATTATGATATCGTCTAATCGTGTACATCTGTTTCATTTGCTTGTCGTTTGACTTCTCTCCTCGGGCCTTTCTTCCTTCTCTTTGCTCTTTGACTTTGCCTCCGTCGTCACTTGCAAGCCTCATCTCTTCTCCGGCTGTTCATTTGCATATAGGGCATTTTGAATGAGTTGTTAAGTTACTTCCTTGCCTCCTTCGATGATGCATTCCTTCTTGTTGCATCTAAAGTCACACCTCCTCACCATTCTTTTGGGTCAAATTTGAGATAGTAGCTGAAGTCACACATCCTCATCATTCTTCTGTCTCATCTGAAGTCACGCCTCCTTCACCCTTTGATGGAACCTGTTCATTATGAAGGTATCTATCTTTCTTCCTTTTGCACGCCTTCTTCGTCCAAATCAAGTAAATTTTTTTCTAATGTATGCTTTTTGCTAATGATATTCTTCTTGTTGATAATACTAAAGAGGGAGTTGAAGGTAAAATTATATTATGGAGGTCAACCTTATAGTCTAAAGGTTTTCATTTGAGTAGATCTAAAACTTAATATATTGTGTAAATTTAGTCATAATACATATAGTTGATGGGTTGTAACTTTGGGCAATCAAATAATTAATAAGAGTACACATTTTAGACATCTTGGATCTATTGCTTTTAGTGATGGTGAAATAGATTGTGATATTATTAGCATATTTTAAGTTGGATGATTGAAGTGGAGGAAAGCACCGGGCTTGTTGTGTGATAAAAAAGACCTCCTCAAGTTTATGGGAAAGTTCTATAAAATGGTGGGTAAGACATGCAATGCTTTATGGTGCAAAATATTGGCCAATAAAAGAGAAGCATAATATTAAGTTAAGTATTGCAAAGATGAAGATGCTTAGGTGGATGAATGGCTTTATTCTTAGAGACAGGATATGAAATGAGCATGTACGTAAAAAGGTTGTAGTAGCTCCAGTGGAGGACATGATTAAAGAGAGTCACCTTAGATATTTTGGTTTCTTATCATTATTGTATGGTTTAATTGGAGGAATACATCAGGCTTATTATGTGATAAAAAAAGTCCCCCTCAAACTCAAGTGAAAATTCTATAAGATGTTGGTGAGACCTGCATTGCTTTAAGGTGTAGCATGTTGGTCATTGAAAGAGAAGCATAATATTAAGTTTTGCGTAGATGAGGATGCTTAGGTGGATGAGTGTATTTACTCTTAGAGTTAGGATAGGAAATGAGCATATACATGAAAAGGCAGTATTAGCTCTAATGGAAGATAAGATTAGATAGAGTCGCCTTAGATAGTTTGGTCACATATAATTATTGTATGGTTGAAGTGGAGGAATGCCTCGAGCTTGTTGTGAGACAGAAATGTCCCCCTCAAACTTAAGAGAAAATTCTATAAGATGGTGGTGAGACATACAATAATGTTTTATGATGCAGAATCTTGGCCATTAAAAGAGAAGCATAATATTAAGTTAGGTGTTGCAAATATGAGTATGCTCAGGTGGATGAGTGACTTTATTCTTAAAGAAAGGATACAAAATGAGCATATACACATGAAAAGGCTAGAGTAGCTACAATGCAAGATAAGATTAGAGAGAGTTTCCTTATATAGTTTGGTCAAATATCATTATTGTATATCTTGATTATATAAGATGTTATCTAAAAAAAAATTATGACAAAAATTATATATAAATAACATTAAATTGATACATATTTTATTATTTGGATGTAGTAATTTATAGCCCAAGTGTGTTATGGATATTCAAAACTATTATAATTATATGTATAACAAGTTGTTGCATAGACGCAAGATATTAACATATGAATTTTTGAATGGAGTAAATTATTTCATTTAGGTAGGCTATCAATTACATTCCTTTATATCAGACAGAATGTTTTATTGTCCATATTT
Organism: Dendrobium catenatum; assembly: GCF_001605985.2. Lineage (NCBI taxonomy): Eukaryota > Viridiplantae > Streptophyta > Magnoliopsida > Asparagales > Orchidaceae > Dendrobium > Dendrobium catenatum. The sequence goes on along the minus strand of NW_021319178.1, from coordinate 14,768,160 downwards.
CAAATACAAAAATCAAGTTTACATCCACTAGATAAGATTACAGTTGATCTATATCATAGAAGATTCAACGATAATATGAGTATTGGACTTCACATGGTGAGTATGAGCCTCATCATTTTGACTCTCAGTGCAGCCAATCTATCAATTCCAACATAATTGAGGAAGATAGAATTAGGATGTTTGAGGACTTGGTTTATAATACAACTAGGCCAAAATTTTAGCAATATATAGAAGAGTCCATGCATAAGAATGTGCAAAACTTCTATAATTTATTGCACGCCGCATAAAAACTAATTTTGAATGGGTGCACTACTTAGAGTTATTTGTTATTGTGAATATGTTAAGCATATTGATATAATATAATGTACCTAGAGAACACTTTAATCCATTCATTGGCCTACTTAAGGAGACCAACCTGATAAATAATATAATTCTAACTGATTTATATTGGACTAAAAAATTAATTTTAATTTCAAACTTAATTTGACAAGTATAAAAATATATCTTTGTATTAATGGATGCATATTGTACTATATAGATTTTTTTTTTTTTTTTTGTTAAAACCCACTCATGGGGCCTACGGGTTAATATTCAAAATTCGGTTACAAGGTCCTTATAAGGATCCTCCAGCTCCCTAATGCTCGAAAGAGCTACAAGTGAAAAAGAAAAATAAAAACCTATGAGCCGGTGGTTCCTTTTTCTACAATTACAAAAATAATGCCAGATAAACCTAGGTATGTGAGCCAACATAACCCAAAAAAGGAAGCAAATAATGATGACATTCTGCTCATACTTCCTGCAAAAAAACCAGTAATAATTCCCAATAAAGGCTAAAAAGCAAAATAAACTAACCTTGGCTACCGTACAGCTTTTATGATGAATAGTGAATAACTTCCTTGCGATCATGGAAGCACCCAAAGCCACTGAAGTAGAGGACTCTGCAAAAGAAACTCCAAAAAGAGAAATTAAGATCAATAGATAAATAAGATAAAGACCAACTAGCCGCAACAAATTCCCATCCTCACAGATAAAATATCAAACCAAGAGCCACACAGAATATAAACTACAGGGAAACAGCCAGTAGAAACAAACCCCCAGCCTGTCTAACAACGTAAAATGCCAGAAGAGATTAAAAACCCAACCCAGCCAATAAGAACAAGAAAGGATAAAAAAAACATGAGTCAAATGAATGACCCAGGAAAAACAACTCAACAAGAGCAAAATGAATGAAAAAAGAGACCAAAAAAGAGCCAAGATTAAAAACCAAAGCCAGAAGCACTCAACAAACCCCGCAAAAATCAACAGGCACGAACAGCAAAGGAGGACAGAACCAGAAGACAACCAAAAAGAGCCCCCAAGACACCAGAAAAACAGCAAAGACCAACAGAGGAAGGAAGCAAATAAATCAAAGAAAAAGAAAACCTACTCCTACCAGAGAAAAAGAGAAAACAGAACCAGCAGCAATACTACAGCAAACACAAAATAAAAACACCATTAAGCATTGATATAAGGGACACCCAGACGATCCAAATTAATTTAGAACCTTAATGTAATTAGGGAGGAGATTGAAGGAATATTCATTGAAACTGTTAAAATTAACCCCCAACATCGCCAAACGAACAGCAGGAGCATTACCAACCTCACTAATCGACAAAATGGAGCAGTTGATATCAGCTAATATATACTTAATATTTGTAATAGTGTAAAACGAGGAGTGAGAACAATTGACATCATCTCTATTGAGCAAAAAATTTAGATCAAAGCAAGAATCCACCTCCAGCACCATGTTCCTCACATCAAGATTAACACAGACATTCAAACCATGAAGAAAAGCACAAAGTAAACCACCCAAGTAATCAGAATACCCCGTATTAACCGTGAAAGCAAGAATGAAGTTACCATAATGGTCCCGCAAAAGATCACCAGCATTGATAAAATTTCCCTCCTGAATGCAACCAATGTTAAGCTTAACGACATTGGGCAAAGGCTTGCTCCAAACAATAGCATTAGAATTCCCAGAGGTATGAGCCAACCCTTCCTTAATACCAAAAAACTCCAAAGTAAATTTTACATTGTTGAAATGCTTCAACGCAATAAGATTAGCAGAGAAAAGAGACTTAACTTTATCCATAACATTATGAATAATCCTTTGATGATTCATAGGAACGCCATTAAACCGAGCATTATTCCTATCCATCCAAATAAACCAAAAAATAAGGGAAGGAATAAGGTTCCTAACATGCCCCTTCGAGTTCACAAACCAGCCTTCCAAAAGATTGATAATCTCAATTCCAGGACTAAAAAAATTAAGCTTAAAAACCTTCTCAAAAAAGAACCACACCTTCAAAGCAACAGGGCTAGAGATAAACACATGATGTAAAGTCTCATTGTGAAAACAACAATGACATTTAGAAACGATGATAAAACCTCTCTTCCTTAATAAATCATCAGTAGGGAGATACTTATGCAAGATCCTCCACAAAAAAATTGCAATAGTAGATGGAATAGAGTAATGCCAAATCATTTTATATATCATATGCTCGTCATTATGGCTACGAAGAACATGCCAAGCATCCTTGGTGTAAAAATTGTCATCTTTAGTAAAGGAACAAAGAAGGATATCCCTAGAACTAACATTAAGAGGAATCTGACTAATAAGTAACATGATGGACTGGGGAAGGGCCTGAGCAAGTTTCTCCAAATCTCACCCATTACCCAGAAAGAAATCCTTCACCTTAACAGTATCAATGGAATTAGTATGAAGTAAAGAATCCAAAGAAACACCATTCACTCAATTATCTTGCCAAAAAAAGATATCACCATGACCAATACCCCACACCAAATAAGGCTCCACCCTCCATTTAATATTACAAAGACAATGCCAAATTTTGGACTGCCATCTAGAGAAGAAACACGTGGAAGGATGACACCCCCCACAATATTTAGCACGCATAAACTTGGCCAAAAATTAACATTGTTCCTAAAGTTGAACCAAAGTTTAAAGGAAAAAGCATTGACTATATCAGCCATAGATTTACAGCCAAGAGCACCTTCCTGAAGGGACCCGCAACAATTAACCCACGAGGTCCAGTGAATTTTAGAGTTCTGAACATTACCTATCCAAAAGAATTTATTAAAAATCCTTTCCAGTCTCAAACAAATTAACTTAGGAGGGAATAAAGTTTGAAAACAGTAAACAGGCAATGAATTCAACACATTTTTGATAAGAACAAGACGACCCCCAAAACTCAGAAAATTAGAATCCCAAGAGGCAAGCTTATTCATAACAGAAGAAACCAAACCATCAAACAGTAAAGCCTTCTTCCTACCCTTATAGAGAGGAATGCCCAAATATTTTAAAGGAAAAGAGACCTGAGAAAAACCAGTAAGGTTCTTAATAGCCAAAATCCTATTAGGGTTAACCGACTTAGCCGTAACAAAACAACTTTTCTGCTTATTAAAAACAAGCCCACTGACCTCTTCAAAAATGTCATCATTATAACGTGCCTATATTTAAACAAAATTCTAAAAAAGCATAAGGATATATGTTAATTAGTTGATTATTGACCCAGATTACAACATTTATATGCATCTACATGCTCTATTACTTATATGATATGGCATAATAAACACATCTCACAAGTAGTTATTCTGACACATCTGTTAAAAGCAGAGGCTTGAAAATACTTTGACCATATATATTCTACATTTATTGTATAATCAAGAAATGTAAGATTAGATTTATGTGTATATAATTTTACTTCATTTAGCTAGTTTATCTCACCTTACCAATATTGGCCAATGATACTCACCCCATATAACCTTTCTCCAAAGTTATATATGATTATACTCTAAATATTCTTTATACTTATCATTCCAGTCCCACATAATCTAAAAGTAAATATAGATGTGTTCTTGCAACCTTTAATCATCGACTTAAAATTATTATGGAATGAAGGAATTAATACATATGATATCTCCAATAAACAAATTTTACATTAAGGAAAGTATTACTTTAGATAATTAGTGACTTCTCATCATATGGTATGAGTATTAGTTGGAGCACTATAGGTAAGCTAGCTTGCCCATATTATATAAAATATACTAAATCGTTCACTTTAAAGGATGGGGAAAGAACACTTTGTTTGACAATCACTTATAAACTATCCATTCATGCAAAATAAGAATGCTTTCACTAAAAATCAAATAAAGATGTCAACCTCCATTAAAGTTAACAATGAGAAAATATTTGAAAGAGTAAATTTTATACCATGATAATTTATTCTCCAATATTAGCTATTTACAAAGTGCCCATGTATGGAGTTATTCACAAATAAACAAATAAGAGTGTTTTTTGATCTTTGCCATACTGGCGAACAAACTTAATTAGAAATAATTTAGATGTAATAAATATATAGGAAAATATTTTCAAGAATGTATTCAATATAATAATGAATAATAATAACAAATCTAAAGATATTATAAAAGCTAGGATGGACTTGAAGAATATTTATAAAAGGAAAACACTTGAGTTGGAGGAAGATAAAAACGATAAACTTCTTTCACCTTCACTTTAGAGCAGAGTCGAGCAATTTATGAAAGAGTGCAAAGCCTAAAGCTACTTGACGGATATGCTTCCAATCATAGTAGATGTTTTGACATAAGATCAGAGAGATTGTTTGGATTGAAAAGTCATGACATTCACATCTTTATGGAATATTTATTGCCCACTGCTTTCAATTTTATTTTAGATTCAATTTTAAATCCCTTGACCAAACTAACTATCTTCTTTGAGAGCTTATGCTCATCAAGACTAAATAAAAAAAGATTTGGTACATATTGAGCAAAATATTCTTTTCATTATGTGCAAGCTTGAGAGGATCGATATTTCTTCTAGTATTTTTTTGACTCCATGGAGCATCTACCCATACATTTACTATATGGGACTAAATTTTGTGGACATGTTCAATATCAGAAGATGTATCCTTTTGAGAGATAATTTTGTGTAGACATAACATGTATAATATTATTAGCAAATATTATTTCATAACCATACATTATTCATGTATTTAAATAAATTAAGAAGATTGTATATAATAAAGCACGTCCTAATATATCAATATGTGAAACATACTTAATTTATGAGATTACTCAATTTTGCTCACACTATTTTGAGCTAGATATATGTCAATATACCAACAACAAAGTAGTATTTAATAAACGTGGTGAGCCAACAAGCTCTTGTATTGTACACAATTTGACAGATAAGGAAATGAGAGTTGTCATGTTGTAAACACTTCTTATCATACTATATGATGCATATTGTATTGTATTATCACCTTATAAAATTATCTAATTAAGTTGTATAAATTAAGAGGATAATTAATGCATATATGTCATAACTAATCATAGGGTAAATATGAACCATATTGGATACAACAACAACATTAAACCTTTTTCACATTACGTGGGGTCGGCTACATGAATCCTTTTTCTCCATTCTGCCCTATTAAAAGTCAAATTCCCATTTAAATTTAATTAACAAATATCATTTCTAATATTTTCTAACCAAGTCTTTTTAGGTCTATCTCTACCTTTCTTAACATAAGTTAAATCCAATACCTCAACTTTCTTATTAATCGGGTCATCAGAAGGCCTCCGTCTAATGTGTCCAAATCATCTAAGGCGACTCTCTCAAATCTTATCTTCCACAGGGGCTACTCCAACCTTTTCATGTATATGCTCAATTCGTATCCTATCTCTAAGGGTAAAGCCACTCATCCACCTAAGCATCCTCATCTCTGTAACACTTAACTTAGTATTATGCTTCTCTTTTAATGGCCAACATTCGGCACCATAAAGCATTGCAGGTCTCACCACCATCTTATAGAATTTCTCCTTAAGTTTGAGGGGGACTTTTCTATCGCATAATAAGCTTGATGCATTCCTCCACTTCAACCAACCAACTTGAATTCTGCTGATAATATCCTCATCTATTTCACCATCACTTTGAATAATAGATCCAATATATCTAAATTGTGTACTCTTACTAATAACTTGATCGCCCAAAGTCACAATTCCTTCACTAGGTCTATTGCTACTAAAATTACACTCTATATATTCAAGTTTAGATCTACTTAAGAGAAAACCTTTAGACTCTAAGGTTAACCTCCATAATTCAAGTTTACCTTCAACTCTAAGGTTGACCTCCATAATCTCATCACTATGAACCATATTGGATAATTAAACAAATATGAAACTTTATTATTTTTTGGTAATTTTAACTAATTGTTATGGTATTTCGATCATACTATATGATCAACTCATACTTGCAACTCAACCTATTTTAAGCTTTGTTGTTTGATTAGTTCATATAATTTCCCTTCTAAAAACTCTAAAATGAATGAGAGATTATAAATCATAAAGAGAGGAGTGCTTTGTTTGAGATTTATTTGCGCTTTTTACTTAAACACCCTAAGTTTAAAAAATCCTTATGAACCAGTGCACCAATTAGTTATTTTCACTTCTCTTATAACTCATTCCTCCAATGGTTGTTGAGTAATGAGAGCTATTATTTGATTGGGTTTGTAAGAGATTGGTGAGATCTTAAAGGCTCTATATGTTGGTAAGAGGGTGTAGCGTGAGCTAGCTAGTTATCTAGAATATTGATTTTCTTGCTTATTTGAGAAGAAGAGAGTATAGGATTTCTTTATTACTTGTTAAAGAGAAGTCTACTATGCTCCATAATTGTCAACAGAGAGAGCAGTGAATCTTTGAGTTGGATGGCTTAAGGATTGTATCTAGGCATTAGTTATGAGTCACATAAAAATCAGCATATGCCCCATTTTCTCTTGTGCTTTACTTTCTTATCATTACTTTTTGCTTTAGTCAATCATGTGCACTGTGGATGAAATTAATAATGGTTATAGTATAATATCTTATTTAATAGTTTTCGTCTCTTATCTCAAGCAACTTGTGTTGCTTGATGATTACTTTATTAAAGTCATTATTAGCTTATATTTCCTTACTTTAATTTGATTAAGAGATCTAATTTTCTTTGCTAATTTTATCAATTATTTGTTTCAAATTAAATTTAAAATTCTATAAATGTCCTCCAAAAATGCTTAAGAAATTCATAAAAGTATAATACTATGTCTGGATCACTCACTAATTTTTTTGATAAATTTTAAATTAAAATCATAATTGTTGAAAATTTTTAAATGAAATCACCACTAAAAAAAATCATAATATACATATTATGATTCATTAAAACTTGACAAATTTATGGAAGGCTCATCATAAATTTCCTCCCAAATGCATTTGGTATTTTTTTAGTACCATTTAATAGATTAATGAATAAAAATAGGTAAGTAATAATTTTTTATAATAAAAAACCTAAAGACTTTTAACATGCAAGTTTTTTCATAAATTCTTTATAATATAATGTATGTCTTATAAGAATTTCATGAAATTTGAATGTATAGCTTCATCAAAGCAAAAATACAAAATAATTCCTTAGGAATTCATCTAGGTATGAAAAAATGGATTGACACAATTCCAACTCAATTAAAGTTGTTCAATCTATTTAAAATATATTCAATGATTTTGATTTCATCTTCCTTCGTTGCAAAAGCAAAAGAGAGATTTAGACTTGGTCCAAGCCAACTGACTTAATTTATACATAAGATTAAATCTTGTTATAGAAAGATCCTTTATAGAATTTTTTTATATATTGAACAAGAGAGAGCCTAGGGATCCCTAATAATGGGCTTAGTACACCTAGTCATAACCTGATTATCTCTATAAAGCAGCCTACTAGAAGAGCAACTTAGGTCCAGTGTCATTACTTACATGGCAAGTTAATGCCAATGAAATGGATTCCTCACCTTCATAGTGAGCTGCAAGGAACTCTAGAAAAAAATTCTTTGAAGTGGTATATATAATTGGGTTGAAAAAGAACAAAATTCAAATATAAAGTCAAAGGTTTTTGGAGCTCATCAGCATCTATCAAAAAGGCAAAAGGGTGTGTTGAGCTGCAAGAAGCTTATTGAAGTGAAGGCTCGTCCTCCTCTAATGGGAATGGTTATATGCTTTTATAGGCACTTGGAAAAGTTAAATTATAGCTTTCTTATAGCATTAGCTCTTCTCAGTTTGCCACCTACCTTGATCAAGTGATTTCATGGTATGGGAGCAATCCGGGAAGGGAATAAAATTTTACTATATGCTTGAACTTGGAGGATTCCTATAGGATATTTATGCTTATGATAATATCTTTTTAGGATGCTTTTACTATGATTAACCATGGGTTAACTAATTTAGGTAAGATAAAATTTTGCTAAGTGAGTTACAGCTCATTTTTAGCTTTAAATTGATAATTAAATTCATTTAATTTGGTTATTTAGATAGGGTTAAATTATATTAATCACAATTGGGTGACATATGGGTATATTGACCCATTTGGTTAAATTAACCCACTTGGATAAGTAAAATGGGTTGGACCAAAGTAGTGTTTTCTTCCCAACATCCTTGGCTAAGTTTTCTCTCCAATGGCTTGATTATTTTTGGTGGCCTACTTGGGATGAATCGCCTTAGAAAGTAAGTGTTTTCTTTAATGAAAACTTTTGAATTTCTTTACTAATTATGGTCAAACTTAAGGTCAACTTAGTTTGACCAAAATTAACTCATTTTACATTCATTCTAATGAAGTTATGTGTTCAGTGAATTGTGCCCATTTGATATTTATAACCATTTTGGTTTAATTAGCCCATTTGAATTCAAATAGATTAAGTTGGGTCAATTGATGAATCAATTGGCTATGTGAGGAAAAAAATTCGCTATGTGAGGATGTTAATCGTCCAGAGACATTCTATTTTAATCTTAAGAGTCATTTAGGTTATCCAATTTAAATATTAATGGTAGCTTGGTTGATTTGACACATTAAGGTTTAACCTTGGGTTTAACCTTATTTTAGGTTAACCAATTGGCCAAACCATGGGTTCAATTGAATCTAAGAACTAATATTCACTTAAGAAGTTCTTTTTAATGGTTAATAGTATTTTGTGTTGGAGTTTGGGAGGTCATAAGTCAATTTAGGTTAATTGTTTACAAAATAGACTAACTTTGATCTTATTATGAGCAAATGGATTGATTATGACCAAATCAATGGGTTCTAAGTGTTGCAAATCTATTTTCATGACTTATGTTTTGATGATTGACAAACACTTGGACTTCTTGTTGCTTCTAACTTTTCAGGAATCGAAGATCGGACGAATAAACGAAGCCAGTTCAAGATTGCGTAGGTTTAGGGTTGAGTCAGTCTATACTTTGTTTTTTCTCTTCTTGAGTCTATTTGTAATGGTCAAAGAGACTGATGCTAAGTAACCCTACACACACACACACTTGAGAGAATTAGAATTTTTGTTTTTACTCATATCGGTCAGGACGATATTTACATTGTCCTGGACGATCAGGCTTAAAACAGAAAGTCTAAATATGGATTCTTAATTAAGGCATCCGACATTAACATATCGGCCTGGACTATACGTGTATCGGCCAGGACGATAAGCTCAAAATAGAAAGAAGTTGCAGCCATATATAATTAAGGTATACTGTATTTTTAAATAATCGGCCAGCACGATCATTGATCGGCCTGGACAATATTCACAAATTATGCCTTAATTGATCAGGAAATCAAGGGAGCAATTAAGGATGATTGATACGATCACATCGTCCTGGACGATCGCAGGATCGGCCAGGACGATATATTCAAAATCTTTAGTTACTCCTGGATGATCGGGATCGGCCAGCTTGTAAACAGGGCGATGCTCAGGATGATTTTCCTCTGATTTGAACTGATCGGCCGGGACGATCTTGAGATCGGCCTGGACGATCAAGCCAATTTTCAATCGTCCAGTTTTACATTCAGGGCGATGCTCTGGCCGATCTTTTGAGTTTGTACTGATCGGCCAGGCCGATGTCCATATCGGCCTGGACGATATTGTCTGCCTATATTGCATGATATTTACTAAATTATTCTCTTCGAAGCATGGAGGCATGTTTTTACCTATGAACCATCCTTTTAAGTGAAATAAGGATACTTTTACTAAAAATAAAATGGTAATATTGCAACATTCTCTGAGAATAACTAGTGAGCAAATATTAGAAAGAGTAAGGTGTATACAACCGATAGTTGATTCTCCAAGACTAGCTGATTACAAATTGTAAGGGAATGGAGTCAACAACAATTGGACTAAAAAGAGTATATTTTTATCCTTGTTATATTGGAGAACAAATTTGATCAGACATAACTTAGATGTGATTCATATAGAGAAAATAATTTTTGATAATATATTCAACATATTGATGGACATCAAAAATGAATCTAAAGATACTATAAAATCAATGATTGACTTAAAGGAAATTTATAGGAGGAAAAATTAATCTAGAGTTGAAGGATGGAGGAAATGAAAAACTACTAAAACCTAGAGATCTATTCACCTTAACTTAAGAGCAGAGACAAGTAGTTTGTGTAAGAGTGCAGACTCTAAAAGTACTTGATGGATATTCTTCCAATCTTAGTAATGAATTGGCATGAGATTGGGGAGATTGTTTGGATTGAAAAGTTATGATTGTCATATCTTTATGCAATGTTTACTATCTACTGCCTTCAATTTTTTTCCAAGATCTAATTTTAAAGCCCTTGATCAAACTAAGTATCTTCTTTTAAGGATTTATTCTCCTTAAAACTGAATGTAGAGAACTTGATTCATATGGAGTACTATATTCCTTTTATTCTATGTAAAGATAAGAAGATATTTTCTCCAACATTTTTTGACTCCATGGAGCATCTACCCATACATTTACTATATGAGACTAAATTTTGTGGACATGTTAAATATCAAAAGATGTATCCTTTTGAGAGATAATTTTGTGTAGACATAGCATGTCTAATATTATTAGAAAATTATTATTTCATAACCATACATTATTCATGTATTTAAATAAATTAAGAAGACTGTATAGAATAAAGCACATCCTAATGTATCAATATGTGAAGCATACTTAATTTATGAGACTACTCAATTTTTCTCACACTATTTTGAGCTAGATATATGTCAATATACTAGTAACAAAACAGTATTTAATAGACATGATGAGCCAGCAGGCTCTTGTATTGTACACAATTTGACATATAAGGAAATGAGAGTTGCCATGTTGTAAACACTTCTTATCATACTATATGATGCATATTGTATTGTATTATCACCTTATAAAATTATCTAATTAAGTTGTATAAATTAAGAGGATAATTAATGCATATATGTCATAACTAATCATAGGGTAAATATAAACCATATTGGATACAACAACAACAACATTAAACCTTTTTCCCATTACGTGGGTCAGCTACATGAATCCTTTTTCGCCATTGTGCCTTGTTAAAAGTCAAATTCTCATTTAAATTTAATTAAAAAAATATCATTTCTAATATTTTCTAACCAAGTTTTTTAGGTCTGCCTCTACCTTTCTTAACATAAGTCAAATCTAATACCTCAACTTTCCTAATCGGGTCATCAGAAGGCCTCCATCTAATGCGGCAAAATCATCTAAGGCGGCTCTCTCTAATCTTATCTTCCACTGGCCGGGGCTACTCCAACCTTTTCATGTATATGCTCAATTCGTATCCTACCTCTAAAGGTAAAGCCACTCATCTACCTAAGCATCCTCATCTCTGTAACACTTAACTTAGTATTATGCTTCTCTTTTAATGGCCAACATTCGGAACCATAAAGCATTGCATGTCTCACCACCATCTTATAGAATTTATCGTTAAGTTTGAGGGGGACTTTTCGATCGCATAATAAGCTTGATGCATTCTTCCACTTCAACTAACTAACTTGAATTTTGCCGATAATATCCTCATCTATTTCACCATCACTTTGAATAATAGATCTAAGATATCTAAACCGTGTACTCTTACTAATAACTTGATCTCCCAAAGTCACAATTCCCTCACTAGGTCTATTGCTACTAAAATTACACTCCATATATTCAATTTTAAATCTACTTAAGAGAAAACCTTTATACTCTAAGGTTGACCTCCATTATTTAAAGTTTACCTTCAACTCTAAGGTTGACCTCCATAATCCCATCACTATGAACCATATTGGATAATGAAATAAATATGGAATTATATTATTTTTTGGTAATTTTAACTAATTGTTATGGTATTTGGATCATAGTATATGATCAACTCATTCTTGCAACTCAACCTATTTTAAGCTTTGTTGTTTGATTAGTTAATATAAATTCTCTTCTAAAAACTCTAAAATGAATGAGAGATTATAAATCATAAAGAGAGGAGTGCTTTTTTTTAGATTTATTTGTGCTTTTTTATTTAAACACCCTAAGTTTAAAAAATCCTTATGAACTAATGCACCAATTAGTTATTTTCACTTCTCTTATAACTCATTCCTCCAATGGTTGTTGAGTAATGAGAGCTATTATTTGATTGAGTTTGTAAGAGATTGGTGAGATCTTAAAGGCTCTATGACACCGGAGCTGAGCTGATTTATCCGATTAAACTTCAGTCTAGTTTTATTTCTTTTGGTAGCGTATATGGCTACATAGAATTAGCGCTCTCTTGTTTTGAGTGTAGCCTATTATGGGTTACATTTGTCTATAAATAGGAGCATTTACTTGTAATAGAGATAGATTTTGAGATGAATAAGAATTGAGTAGTTTTACTCTTGTTTTGGGTTTCTGTATCCTGAAGGATTTCAGGTGATGATCCCTCTCCCAAGAAGGAGTTCTTGGTCGCGTCATCGGATTGTCGACGAGGATTCGTCGAGCCCCTCCGGTCCGGTGTCACTCTATGTTGGTAAGAGGGTGCAGGGTGAGCTAGCTAGTTATCTAGAATATTGATTTTCTTGCTTATATGAGAAGAAGAGAGTAAAGGATTTCTTTATTACTTGTTAAAGAGAAGTCTACTATGTTCTGTAATTGTCAACAGAGGGAGCAGTGAATCTTTGAGTTGGATGGCTTAAGGATTGTATCTAGGCATTAGTTATGAATCACATAAAAATCAGCATATGCCCCATTTTTTCTCGTGCTTTACTTTCTTATCATTGCTTTTTTGCTTTAGCCAATCATGTGAACTTTGGATGAAATTAATAATGGTTATAGTATACTATCTTATTTAATAGTTTTCATCTCTTATCTAAAGCAACTTGTGTTGTTTGATGATTAATTTATTAAAGTCATTATTAGCTTATCTTTCCTTACTCTAATTTGATTAAGAGATCTAATTTTCTTTGCTAATTTTATTAATTATTTGTTTCAAATTAAATTTAAAATTTTATAAATTTCCTCCAAAAATGCTTAAGAAATTCATAAAAGTATAATACTATGTCTAGATCACTCACTAATTTTTTGATAAATTTTAAATTAAAATCATAATTGTTGAAAATTTCTAAATGAAATCACCACTAAAAAAATCTTAATATACATATTATAATTCATTAAAACTTGACAAATTTATGGAAGGCTCATTATAAATTTCCTCCCAAATGCATTTGGTATTTTTTTGGTACCATTTAATAGATTAATGAATAAAAATAGGTAAGTAATAATTTTTTTATAATAAAAAACCTAAAGACTTTTAAGATGCAAGTTTTTCATAAATTCTCTATGATCTAATGTATGTCTTATAAAAAATTTCATGAAATTTGAATTTATAGCTTCATCAAAGCAAAAAATACAAAATAATTCCTTGGGAATTCTTCTGGATATGAACAAATGGATTGACACAATTCCAACTCAATTAAAGTTGTTCAATCTATTTAAAATACGTTCAATGATTTTGATTTCATCTTCCTTCGTTGCAGAAACAAAAGAGAGATTTAGGCTTGGTCCAAGCCAATTGACTTAATTTATACATAAGATAAAATCTTGTTATAGAAAGATCCTTTATAGAATTTTTTTAAATATTGAGCAAGAGAGAGCCTAGGGCTCCCTAAGCATGGGCTTAATACACCTATTCATAACCTGATTATCTTTATAAAGTAACCAACTAGAAGAGAAGCATAGGTCTAGTTTCATTACTTACATGGCAAGTTAACGCCAATGAAATGGATTCCCACCTTCGTAGTAAGCTGCAAGGAACCCTGGCAAAAATTTCTTTGAAGTGGTATATATAATTGGGTTGAAAAAGAATAAAATTCAAATATAAAGTCAGAGGTTCTTGGAGCTCATCAGCATCTATCAAAAAGGTAAAAGGGTGTTGTGAGTTGCAAGAAGTAGGGGTGTCAATTCAGGTCGACGGGTAGGGTTCGGGTCAAATCCGACTGGACCCGGGTGTAAACGGGTCAACCCAAGCCGACCCGTTTAGATAAACGGGTTTAGAAATTAAACCCGGACCCGACCCACACGGGTTGCCGGGTTGACCTGACCCAAATTGCGAATCTGTTTAATTAATTTAAAAACCCGCGTGACGATCACGAGAGCCGCATCATTGCAGAAGTCGTAGTCGAGACGGAGAGTCGGAGAGTGAAATGTCTAGTCGCACCACAGCCAAAGCTACAGTCACGGGAGCCACAGTCGCTGCTGCGGTAGTTGGAGTTTCAATCCCTCTACCTATTCTTACTTTTCCATTAATGGTGTGAAGAAGAGGAAGCAGAGGGCAGTGCGTTAGCGCCTCCGCCGCTGTGCTTCTCCTCTCCACCATGTTTCATGCTGGAAAATGGTACCCAAAGAACCCAATCACATCACCAACGGCTGTTCAGAAGACTGGCGACGGGCATGTGGAATAGTGGAAGATACGCCTTTGAAGGACTGAGGAGCTGAACAGGTGAAAAGGCCTTGATTGGCGGGAGTAGTCAGCAGTGCGTCTCTTGCTTAAAAATGGGATCTTAAAATGATTTCTAAATTGTTTTTTTGTCTTCTCTTCCTCATAAGAACTTTTCTTGTTGTTCTTATGTTGGATTCTTTTCTTTTTACATGTAACTTCTTTTTTTAATATATGGGCTGTGGCCTCAAATTTACCCAAAAAAAAAAGGAGTGGAGAGAGAGAGAGAGAGACTGAGATCCTTGGCATGGTTGTTGCTTAGTGCTTCCGCCGAATGCTGAGTGTCAAACTTTGGACGCGCGACGGCCGACGGGTGCTGGACCAGAACCAAACTCAAGCGTAGATGTGTGGCTCGCGGGTTAAATGGGTTGACCTGCGGGTTGTCGGGTCAACCCGAATTCAACCCGTTTGTCAAACGGGTTAGAAATTTGAACTCGGACCCGACCCGTTTCACAGACGGGTTGACCTGAACCGCTATTTTTCCAGGTCGGGTCATATTTTGACAGCCCTAGCAAGAAGCTTGTGAAGTGAAGGCTCATTCCTCCTATAATGGGAATGGTTATATGCTTTTATAGGCAGTTGGCAAAGTTAAATTATAACTTTCTTATAGCATTAGCTCTTCTCAATTTGCCACCTACGTTGATCAAGTGATTTGATGGTAAGGGAGCAATCCGAGAAGGGAACAAAATTTAACTATATGCTTGAACTTGGAGGATTCCTATAGGATATTTATACTTATGATAATATCTTTTTAGCATGATTTTACTATGATTAACCATGGGTTAACTGATTTAGGTAAGATAAAATTTAACTAAGTGAGTTACAACTCATTTTTAGCTTTAAATTGACAATTAAATTATTTAATTTGGTTATTTAGATAGGGTTAAATTATATTAATCACAATTGGGTGCCATATGGGTATATTGACCCATTTAGTTAAATTAACCCACTTGGATAAGTCAAATGGTTTGGACCAAAGTAGTGTTATCTTCCCAACATCCTTGGCTAAGTTTTCTCTCCAATGACTTGATTGTTTTTGGTGGTTTACATGGGATGAATCACCTTAGAAAGTAAGTGTTTTCATTAATGAAAACTTTTGAATTTCTTTACTAATTATGGTCAAACTTAAGGTCAACTTAGTTTGACCAAAATTAGGTCATTTTACATTCATTCTAATGAAGTTATGTGTTCAGTGAATTGTGCCCTTTTGATATTTAAAACCATTTTGGTTTAATTAGCCCATTTGAATTCAAATGGATCAAGTTGGGTCAATTGATGAATCAATTGGCTATGTGAGGTTGTTAATCATCTAGAGACATTCTATTTTAATCTTAAGAATCATTTAGGTTATCCAATTTAAATATTAATGGTAGCTTAGTTAATTTGACACATTAAGGTCTAACCTTGGGTTAAACCTTATTTTAGGTTAACCAATTGGCCAAACCATGGGTTCAATTGAATCTAAGGACTAATATTCACTTAAGAAGACCTTTTTAATGGTTAATAATATTTTGTGTTGGAGTTTGGGAGGTCATAAGTCAATTTAGGTTAAGTGTTTAATTACAAAATAGACTAACTTTGATCGTATTATGAGCAAATGGATTGATTATGATCAAATCAATGGGTTCTAAGGGTACCTGTATAGAACCTCAATATCACCCTATTGTTGCCAACTTGCCTCCACTTTTTGAATAAATCCAATTGAAGGAGGAGGGGCCTAGTAGTAGTCAATTTTGTAGGAAAAGTAATTTAGGGAATCATCTTCTTTTTAGGCATGGGATTCTTAGCATCATCATATTCATCTTTCATAGGTATAAAAGAGTTGCAAATCTCCCAAGATGGAAAACTCTTCTTCGCCATAGGTATACATCATATCATATGATAATGATAAGATTATCATCACATACTCATATAATAAAGGTTGCCCTTATAGATCATTGAATGGTGTGTTGGCATCGATAACATGGAATTTACTTAGAATTTTGAATTTGCCAAACTATAGAGGTAAGTTGATAGAACCAAATGTTTGATGTCCCTTTTTATTGAAGCCATGAAATTTAAATCTATTTGAGCACAATTTCTTTGCATTCAGGAACATGAGTTTAAGAGTATGAATTGTTACAATATTAACTCAGGATCTACTACCTCTTAAGATATGACTTAAAGTCTTATCGTAGACCAAGGTTGTGATACATAAATGTATATTATGGTTTTCTATTTTTGGAAGCTTATGATATGTGAGTATGGCCATGAGGAGGCCTTATATAGGAAGACCCACTTTTAACTTCTCTTCTTCAAATTTTTAAAAGTTATTGATGCCAACACATTGGTCATTGACAACTGATATCTCTAACCATTCATGGTTACCACCTCATGCCATAATTGGTTATCGTTAATTATTAACTCAACCATCATTAATCGCTACCACCGGCATCGATGTTGTTCTAATAGTAATGATTGCCTCAACTACCACATAAAGTAATTTATTCAATTTTTTTTTTTGGGAAAGTAGGGCTAAGCCCAAATTCATTAATGAAGAACGTACCAATTAGTTACATGTGTAAAAGTAATAAAAAAGAGCAAAAATATGGATGAAAGCTGGAAAGAAAAACCCAGCAGAAGGAAGGCGATCACCAAAAAGGAGACAAAATTTTACACATGACAAAAGATATCTGCTAAAAAGCCAAAAAGCATTAGAGAAGGTCGATCCACAGCAAAGAACGACAGAGTATAGACCATACTCCAATCATGTATCCGTTGAGAATCAGTCAGAAAAGTAATGGAGGGATTGAATACCAGCTCAAGAAAATAGAAATGCATCCTCAAGAAGGCAATCGATCCCCTGGTTGCCAAAATTGTCATCAAAGTGAATTTGTTGCAAGAATCGTCGTCCAGGGGGAGAGGATGCAATCTGGACATCATCGCCCCAGTCCAAAACAAACCAATCTCAAAAATTAAGCACAGGAACCGACAATAGGAGAAATGTCGCATATATAAAAAACAAGGCAAGTAAATAGTAAAGCCCTGCACGGAAAGAACCCACATAGAAAAACCTATAAGAGGTTCATGAATCTGGAACCTTTTTTCCATCTGTTAAGTGTCAAAGCCACCACCCTTTTAATCAAGGTCTGAATAGTAAAGCTACTTTTGAAGCAGTTGGCAAATTTTCTATCGTTTATCTCTCGCCAAATAGAATAGACAGCAGCCCAAAGTTTCAGCAAAGTAAAAGGTAAATTTCCAGATCCCGAATCCACACTTCTAGAGAAAAATTCAATAATCTGGCTAAGATTAGGCCTCAAGAGAAAAACATTAAGCATAGGAATCAAAAAAGTAATGATACTAAAAGTATAATCACATTCAAAAAACAAATGTGGAATACTTTCAATACCACTATGGCAGAAAATATAGTGAGGATCCACATCTAAATTCCTTTTCCGAAGAGCATCATTCATTTTGAGGCCACCAACAAAGCAAAGCCAGACATATGTAGAAAATCTGAGAGCAAAATGCTTATGCCACACAAAGCTACTCCAAAATACCGTCTCATCATTTTTGTGATAATTAAGGATGAAGTTCCCAAAATTATACGTAGTAGCAATTTCCCAAAAAAGGCATTTACCATGAGGCTCCATGGCAATAGGAATCGAGGTAAAAAGATTCATAAATTCTTCAGGACAAGAAGACAGCAGGTTCCACCCAGTAGAATCATAGACAGCAAACAGAGAAGTATTATTCGGAAAAAGAGTAGTGACAGATTGATGATTGGGGGGTTCTTGAATGCAAATGCCATTACACCAATAATCCCACTTTAAACTTACAAGTGAGTATTCAGTGATTTTAAAAGACATGTTAGCCTTAATTAGCTCTAGCAGCAGAGCCACAAATACCTCTCCACATATATGAAGAAGCCAAAGAGGGTGGACTCCAAGGGGAGCAGTATTGAGTCAAATACCATTTAGAGAGAGGGAATGGCCAGTTATATATTCTAAGTATCAGAGAACAATCGAATGCATATCTAATGGCATTAAAAGAAGGTATCCCAAGGCCACCTTTGGATTTGGGTTTGCACGTGTTGGCCCAAGAGACTAAATGTACTTTTTTAGCTTTAATATAACCAAAAAATAGAAATTTAGCAGAAAGTTTAGCTATATGTTTGCTGCAACACTTAGGTATTATTGCCCCACGAATCCAATAGGCAATAGTATTCCAAATAGTAAATCTTAGAAACTGAAGCCTACCTGCAAAAGAAAGAGACTTAGCTTTCCAACTAAAAAGCTTGTTAGTGATAATATCAAGAAGGGGGGAGAATTGAGAGATGAGGATTATCTTGGTAGAGATAGGAATGCCAAGGTAGGTGAAGGAGGTACAGAGGTTATGAATGTGAAGAGTGTCACAAATCTCTTTGGAATTAGAAGGATTCCCATGCATGATAATAGAACTTTTATCAGGATTAACTTTCATGCCGGAAGCAGTAGCAAATTTGAGAAGAATACCATTAAGAGCTTGACAGTTCTCCAAGGTGGCCTTGCCAAAAACAAGGACATTATCAGCATAAAGAAGCTGGAAAATTTGGAAACCTTTAATGTTAACAGGCTGAAAAATAGAGCCTCCTCCAAATCATCAAAAAGACAAGAAAGAGCGTCCATGGCAAAGCAGAACAAGGACTAAGGGGGCACCCCTGCCTCAGACCCACTCTGGAAGAAATAAAACCTTTCAAGCCATCATCCAAACAAATGGAAAAATGCACATTAGTGATACATGCTTTAACCCACTGAACAAATAAAGGGGGAATACCCTTTTGAGCCATTCTTTGCAGCAAAAACTCTCTCGAAAGAGAGTCAAATGCCTTCTTGATATCCAACTTTGCACACATATAAGGAACTTTGGTGCATTTTTTAAAAAACCCCAACACTTCAGAAGCTAAAATAACATTATCTGTAGATATCCGGTGGGTGATAAATCCAGCCTGAGCCTGATTAATAATGTAAGGCATAATACCTTTAAGTCTGGCAGCCAATATTTTAGAAATAATTTTGTAAAGGGTATTACAAAGGGATATAGGCCTGAAATCCGACAAAGAGTTGACATGAGCAGACTTATGAATGAGAAAAATAGTGGTAGATTTAATCCCTTTAGGAATGTACCCTTTTTTAAAGAAAGATTGGACAGCTTTGCAATAAAGGTAAATATAATATATTCTTAATTTCAATATTCAATAAAAGTAAATATAACATATTTTTAAGTCCCAATATATATATATATATATATAGAAACATATTTAAAATAAAAAAGTTAAGAGTACATAAATGATCAAAAATTACCCCTCAGCTTCTTATGAACTATTTTATAAGTTATTATTATAATTATTAAAAATATATATATCTAATATATATTAAATATATTTTTAATTATTTTTAATTTATTTTAAAAATAATG
>NW_021319178.1:14678169-14747779 GCF_001605985.2 Dendrobium catenatum | reverse complement strand
AATAGTTAGCTTTAAATTTAGGCATAAACTCTTATAGACAATCAGCGATATTTGTTATTTATTATTATTAAGTTTAGATATCAATGATACCCTTAAGTTAGAGAGCTTTAGCTTCTATCTTATGATGTTTAATTCGCATTTTATTGTATATGAGTGTGTGTGTAAATCTATATTAAACCCTAATCTAAATATTAAAAAATAGCGTTTTTAAAAAAAAATAATTTATAAAACTATATTCAAATTAAATAAAAAAATAACTTATAAAACATTCCTAATATTTCTAATAATTAAAGATCACTAAGAGGAAACCGACTGACCGACGAAAAAACAATAATTTTTTGGAAGCGAACGCGCCATTCGACAGTCAGCATCGCCGCTGGACGCAAAGATCAAATGTAATCAATGTGGAATAATAATCGTGGGGTGGCGGACCCCACCCGCTCAATAGAGAAACAAAAGCCGAAAGCACTCTCGCCGATGCTGCTCTGAATATAATTCTCTAAAAAAGAAATCTTAGCTAATTAAAAAAACCGACAGTGCGAACCTAAACCCGTTACCAAAATGGGAAAAAGAGCGAGGCGAGACATCCACGACAGGTCAGAGCGAATGGCCCAATTGCACGCCATCGCTGTGGGGTTCTAATTAGTAGGATTTCCATATGGATACGGACTCTTCTAATACTACGAAAGAGGAAAATATTGTGGCGACATAAAAAGAAAGTTGGTATTCCTTTATTTGCTAATTTGGTCAGCTTTTGGGATTGTGAAATTAAGCGGGTATTTGTGGCACTTATGATTTTTATTTTTATTTTGTTGTTAAGTAAATTATATTTTTATTTTTTTAAAAATATATATTATTTTATGTTTTAATGATATTAAATGAGTTGATTTACATGGCTGTAGTTGATAGCGATGGCTAATTAGGTCGTAGTTGGCCCAGCAAGGACTGGTATAGTGGATTGGGTGTGAGTTATTTTTTAAAATATGCCAAACATCTCAAAATTTTTTTAATTTTTGGAAGTATATTTTTATACATATATATATATATATATATATACATACATACATATTAATTAAGACAAATTCACATGTGCATCATATATACAAGCTTCAAATCAAAGAACTCATAGTTGATAGTCAAAGCTCCCAATCAATAAATCAGTTTTTTTATAAAATTGTTGTAAAGTTCTTATGGGGAAAACAATTTAACTATTGTGATTCTTAAAAATAGCTTCCATCACAAAAGCATATGAAAAGCTGTGAGAAAAAAAAAAAAAGTAGTCAAATAAAATTATAGTTGCTGTCTAAAAAGCAAAACAACGAGAAAGCTACTCGAAACAGACTGTTAATCTTAGACCCAAATTTTATTTATATATTTTAGCATGCTAAATCTAATACATTTAATACTCTTAATTGATATGTCTCTATAAATTTAATAGGTTTATATTCAAATAACAATCGGACTCTATGAGATTGTTGGGCCAATATCGTAGTGAGATGTATATATTGCCGTTAGGTTGATTAGGCCGGTCTTTTAATTTTAATATGCTTAGTTCTCCATATTTGTAAAGCAAGAAGGGAAATATTTTAAAATGAGCCTCCATGCAAGATCACTAGCATCATAGGATGTAAGCGAACATGAAAGTAATAAAATGAGATCTTAACAAAAAAAAAAGAAAAAAAGAGATAGGTATTCGAAGGCTATGTATATATGTTATGTAGAATATCTTAGATCTCTTATTTTATGTACATAAAAGAAGAAAGAGGACCTCTTTATAGTCACTTTTATCCCTTTATAAGCTCTCTTGAGATCCTTACTATTCTACAACATGGTCAAGCTAGGTGCTTGTCAATAGTTGTTAGTTGCCAGGATTGTCAAGAATGTGGAAGAGAATCGCCTAGGTACACCTAGGGGTGTAAACGAGTCGAGTCGAGTCGAGTTTAGACCCTTATCAAGTTCGGCTCGTTACATGGTAATCGAGCTCGAACTTGAGCTCGTCTAACTGCAAACAAGCTCGAGCTCGACTCGCGAGCTCGATAAGCTCGGATCGCCTACATGAATCACTAATTCACTCGTATGGATAATGGTACTAGAGTGAATTGTGAGCTCCCTTCCTTGTGGAAGAAGCACTTCCACCTGATCTTGAGAGAGGAGGAGGGAGAGAGGAGAGGGAGGAGGCGTGAGCCAAAAATTTGCAAACTTCTTATTCCCTTGGCTTGTCTCCTAATACAAACTAAAGGCCTATTAATGGGCACCTAAAAGCTATACAAAAGCAACACAATTGGCCACACGTGCCATACACAAAACCTATACAAAAAAGTAATCCTAAAACTAGGAACAAAACACAGCATGAATGGTCATGAATAAGTTGAACATGCATCATGCATATTTATATAAAAGGCTTGATGAAGGGACCTTTAAAACAAGTGAATATGATTGGAGCTTGATTAAAAAAATGTAATATTCTTATTTCTCAAAAAATGACATATTCTTATTTCTCATTGAGGTGTCATATGCATTATGGATGGTCTATAAGTCATATATTTTTGCTTGTACCCAATGCTATCTACCTTAATGCGGTGGATATGAGGGAAACCATATACCCATACACTTCATTAAGTATCCTAAACAACATTAGATTAAGCATAATACGATTGAGTCATGTTGGATCAACCCTTGCTAGCCTAGAGTACCTAGCCTGGTTAATTATAAACCATTGAACCTAGATTGATTACTTAAATTACAAGGACTCGCATTAACCTATATAGTCAAAGCCTTGTCAATCCAAGCATCCCAAGTCAACCTAATTGTTAAGCCTAGCTTAATCATTATAGTGAGATGACTTCGATGTTAGTTATAGCTTGCATGGACATAAGGTATTTCATCTAACCTAGTTGGTGATGGGCATTTGACTTGATGGTATGCAATGGAATGGTGATTGGGTGACCAATAAGATGAGCATCGAGCATAATAACTAAACAAAAATTAGGCAATGATAATTGATAGCTATTTAATGATAATTAAAGAGGCAACTTAGGAATTAGACAATGATGGGTGGTCATTCTTCTGAGGAGGGGATACCACATGATTAAGAAGATGGATTTAAAAGTTGCTGGTAGAGAAATATTGATCATTAGCAAACTTCGGGTGATGCTGGTTAGTCAACTTGATTATTTAATATAGGATAAGATCGAGTGACCAAGATGATGGATGTCGTACATTAATGACTGTCACATATCGAATAAATATTTGAATGCGCGCAAGTTTTCCCTTTCCTAACAACTAGTAATGGAGTGGAGGTTTATGATCATAATAAAAGTTTTCATCAAGTTTAAGTAAGCCGGCGTAATTTGCACTAGTGATTACCGAAGAAAAATGCACTGGAGTACAATATATACCGACGAATTAGCAGACAGAATATGCACCGATAAATTAATGATAAAAATTGTGCCGTAAATTTACCGGTGAAATATTCATCATCCAATCTACCGCTTCTTCCAATGCACGGAAATCCACTGAAATGTTTGATGATAATAACATATTTTCCTGTAATGATATTGTATTGATTTAATATCACTATATGAATTTACTATTATTACATAATTTTATTGTTATGACCACTAAATTTATTGGTATATATCGATACTATTACTGAATTGTTACTGATACTATTACTGATTCACTATTACTAATACTAATATTGATTCACTATACTGATAAATAAGCATGTCATATATTGAGTACACAATATACTAATTTATTATTGATATAGAGTACCTAGATACTGTGTGTACACTCATGCATGATTTTTCTGTAATGATATGATTTTAACACTCATTATCGATACTTTGATTTAACCACTTTATACGATTTTACTATTAATTGATAATACTAATACAATGACTATATTATTGATTCAACAACTAAATTAATTTATTGGTTTTATTACTGTATTGATTTACTGGCTTTCGTACAATATTATTTTACTGATTTATAGACTTTTGTACTACTGCATGTGAGTTTTATTGTTTCTGCACGGATTCTTAATCATATGATTGCTACTGTTATGATTTGATTGTTGACATATATATTACTCTTTTGTCGTGTTTTGAGTTCAATTTTAGGATTGGATTACTTGATGGGCTATTGAACTCATTATATATGATTAAATGATTTCAGGTCAGGGCAATGAAGTAGGAGTTTGAGATTAATTACGATCATTCAAATTTAGGTTCTTATTATTTTAATTATTCTTTTAAACTCACGATAACATAGATATCTTATGAATGTATAAATCTTGAGCAATGTTTATAATTTTTTAAAAAATGCATGCATATTTCTATCTTGATATTTTGATTGATAGTTTTCTTTTCACTAACATTTAATTGATACATAAAATTAGATGGCTCTGATTGTTGTCTAATAATATATAAAAGAAAAAATTATTCCAAATTAAATGTTGGAGCGTGACAACTTGGGCATGCGAGTAGGTAATAGGTGCAAATAATGCAACTATAGATTGCATCATTTACTATACTTTTTAATAACTAGTAATATGAAAACAAGAGAGCCAACGACTTATTCTCTTAGCTTTTGCCAATGTGGTTTCTATTTGGAGCTAGTCGGTGGGAAGTTCAAAAGAGAGAAGTTAGTGAGGAGTTATATGAATGATTAAAGGTAGCGTCTTATAGAGAGCAGTATAAGTGGCCTTGGTTGGCTTACTAGAATCAAAAGAGAGGAAAAACAGGAGCAAAAATACTTTATGTTTTCTCCACTTAAGTGAAAAATCAATCGTTATATCTCGCTATGAACATGAGTTACCTAGGCCGAGAGCTACAAAAAAATTGATATTATATTTTTATAATTATTTTATTGTTCAACATATTCATTTTTTCAAAATGACCACGCACTCTCCTTAACAATAACTTTAACATATTCTCGCTCAAATTGGGTCAGAACACTTTACCTTAAAAATGAATTATATATATAGAGCATATAGAGCCACTTTACATTTAATTTTCTTTCGAATAGCCTCTTAGTATAACTTGGTTGTGAAAATTTTCAATTATTGTGAATGTTAATATTTTTTTCTTGCTCCCAAAATTAGGGGTGTCAAAATCGAGTTGCGGGTCGGGTTCGGGTTGAACCCGGCATTGAACCGCCACTAGTTGACACGACCCGAATCTGACCCATTAATTTTTTGGGTTGACCCAACCCGACACGAAACATCATTCTAGGAGTCCAGGTTGTCATGGACGAATGAGGTGCCTCTTTGAAGGAGGTTGTCATGAATTCTGAGCCCTGACAAGAGCCTGTAGTCGAACAAGGCATCACTGTTGAAGGAGGTTGTCGTTGAAGGAGGCTGTCGTTGTCGAAGGATGCCAATTATTGCTTTTGGGCGGGACTGGGATGTGGGTTAACTTTGGGTTAGCGGGTTGACCTAGATTAACTTTGGGTTAGCAAGTTGACTTAGGTCAACTTCAAGTTAGTGAGTTAATCGGGATTAGACATGTTTATTCAAACCAGTCGAATCTTAGAATTTGAACTCAACCCGTTTATAACCCATTTGTGAAACGAGTTGATTATAATATGAAATTTTGGGATCATATTCTTATCGGATTCGGGCCCTCTCAAATATTGACAGCCCTACCCAAAATTGTTTCTTAGGGTGCTTTATATGAATAAGGGTTGCGCTTAGCCCTTAGCATAGCTGAAGTGAAGAACTGCAGGAAGAAATCAGAGGAATTATGTCGGGGGGCATTGCGCGCGGCCGTCTCGCTGAGGAACGGAAGTCATGGCGGAAGAATCATCCCCACGTTAGTGCTCCTCACTCTATTTTTCACATTCGATACTCCATTCTAGTTATTACCCTCCACAGATGATATAGCTTTCGCTTCTTAATTCCTGGTTAGGGTTTCGTTGCGAAGCCGGAAACGCTGCCTGATGGTTCCGTCAATCTAATGATTTGGCACTGCACGATCCCCGGCAAGCAAGGGGTAAGCTTGTTCTTCTTCCTTCTGTTCTCCTATTCGGTCTTGAATGAGTGATGCAGGCTTAGGAAACCTTTTCGCAGACTATGGTTGAATTCCTTTATATTTATGTTGTAAATTGTGTGCTGTGGGCTGGACTGTGAACGTTGGCTTCAAATTTTCTGTGAAGTTTGTTTGAAGCTGTTTGCTGGTGGAAAGAGTGAATTTTGGTGCTCGTAAAATAAGTGTGATACAGTTTTAAGGCTGAAGGAAATGGCTTATCATTCTTTTTGAAGGGATATATAAAATCTTACTAATATTTGATGACTTTGATCACAAAATTGTCTAACATAAATAGAATGATAGACTGCCTTCTTAATTATGCTTAGAAGTATGTGGACTTGGAACTTATAACTTCTACAGCTTTCTTAATTATCTAGTAAATAGCTATGGAAATGGAGATTGAGCAATACAAAACATTACTCTCATTGAGATGGGTGAGCTAATCTGCAATTGTCATGCCAATGGTATGAAGCCCTGGAAGAAATATATGGGCAATTTAGATCTTTTATTATATTGTTTTTCTTATAAGTCCAAATTTAGTTCTATGTTTAAAAGCAAAGTAGTTTAAAAATTATTAGCAATTGAGGCCTAAGTTATCATGAAAAAAGTGCATGTTGTTAGGATTTCATTTTTATTTTGCTGAGCACAATTTTTCCCTTAAAGGCAATTATAATTTCAAAAAGACATTGTTATGGATAAATGTCTTAAGTAACTTATTTAGTAATTCAAATGTCCATAAGTTCGGTACAAAACTTCTTATTGACTAGATTCAAAATAAGTTTGAATATAATTTAACTTCCTTGAGCTCTATAAATAGGAGGCATATGATATTAAATATTTCTCCTCTTTCCATTGGAAGAAAGAGGATGGCTAGGTGCTTTTAAAGGAAAAAAAAGGGAGGGGAAGTGGGCTCCAAAGAAATGACTAGAGAAGTGAAGAGAAAATGTTGGAGAAAAGAGAGAAAGAAAGAGATAGAAAGAGAGAGGGAAGGAAATTAGACAAAACTCATAAGAAGATTGCTCTACTCTTTCACTTTTGTTATGGTGATTGTTTCAATGTGGTGCAAGCATATATGTCAATGGCGCAAAATAGCATGCACTATGGCACGCGGCGTGGTACGGCGCACCTACGATGCTATGTGTATGGCGTGGCGCATATGTTCAAAATGGTGCGTGCTATTTGTGCCACATGCGCGCCATGGCGCACAGCGTACAATAGCTCGCGCAATTATTTTTAGAAAATTTTGGTGTAGTTATAAATATTTTTTATATTTATCTTTTTTAATTTGTAAGATAATATATTTTTTAATTTTTAAATATATTAAAAGTATTTGATAAATATTAGATTGCTCATATGTTACCCTAATTTCACAAACCTCACCCGCTGCGACTGTTCACGCACGAAGAGAAGATAAATGATGGGTTTTGCAGTCCGCACGTCTGATTTTTCACGTCGTCTGTTCACGCACGAGCGTCGCCTAATCTCGCTTTGTTTTTGACAGAGGCCCCTTAATCAAACAAGTCCGTTGCTGTTGAGCTGGCCTTTTATTTTTGTTGGTAATAATTTTTTCTTTAGCTAGCTATTTATTAGGAGCCATATTATCTGATCTTTTTAAGATGTGATATGATTTGCACTTTTGAACTAGATGCTGAATGGATTGATAGTTTGTTTGATTATTGCTATGATGAAGCTATTGGTTTTTCATGGAATTTTTTTGAAATAAGATTGCTTTTTGTGATGGTCTATCTCAGATGAGTCAGACAATCAATTATTAGTGCTTCTTTCCTTATACTGCTTGTGATTTCAAGTGGGTTTTAAATGTTACTTTGTTTTTTGTGTGCAAGCGCTTGAGCTATTATGAAGACTTTCGAGATTTATTGAATTGTATGATAAAATATTTTTGGTTGGATTTTATTCTCATAAACTTCTGGAGGTGGATTGAATAATGTTTTTTTCAGTTGGAGATCTTGGTCTTAGCTCTATAGAGAGCAGCTCCCATAAGTGATGAGGATTGTTTTTTTCTAAAAGTCCAATGCTGATGCAGTCAAGCAGCTACACAAAACTAGTTTTGGGGATTTTACAGTTATTTTTTTGGTGCTTGAATGTAGATGATCTCTTGTGCTTTAGATGGGGTGCTGCCCATTTAAGCTGAAACTTATTAAACCATAATGCTATTCGAAGAAGTAAGACTTCCATCTTACTCACATTCACTTCTTAATAAAAAGGTATCTTAAATATAAGGAGATATCAAATATCAAGTATGCTAACATTTGCTCCCTATGTATTTTTAACAACATGTGGCATCTATTATCCCGTCCCTTTTATGCTAAATGGTTCCAACTTCGCTTGTAATTTTGTCATTGTTTGTGCTTGTTATTTTGTGTTTTTGTTTTTGTTTATGTTTTCACAAATCTTTTACAAGTTTACATTGATTTTGTTCATCTAATTCTAATGGATATGGTTGTTCCCTAATGACAAATCTTTTCCAAAATTTATTTATTTGAATTTGCTTGCTTTTAGGTGATCATAAAATGACAATTTCAATTCAATCTTCAAAAAAAGATCCAACATGGAAATATGCAATACTAAAAAAAGGAATTCGATAACAACTCTGTGACATGCATTTTTTGGGGCAAAATAACAAAAGGATGAATTACATGCCACAAACTATATCTCGTTGGGGGTTTTAGGAATGCTAGACCTTGCTCTAATTGTCCTAACTCCTAAGCACGTAAAGTTTGAAAATTATGACATTCATATTAAAAAAAAAAAGATTTATAAGAACATATTAATGACACATCAACTGCCAACCTTGATGAAGAAGATGAATTTGATGTGATGACATATGATATTCTAGGTGCTGGACCATCCAAAATACTGCGAATAAATAAATCCAACACTTCTAGCTAGAGTTCCACATCAACATCTACCTTCAAAGCATTACGATCTAAAGGACCGTTAGATACTTTCCTTACACCAAATCCTGAAGATGTAGTCAAACATAGAAAATGTCAGTTTAGCAAAAAAATGAATGCAGCTAAAAAGGAAATGAGGGGAAGGGTTATTCAAGTTTTTAGTAGATGGATGCATGATGTTGGGATTCCATTTAATGTTGTGAAATATGATAGTTTCCTTATTATATTGAAGCACTTGGACAGTTTGGACATGGAATAAAACCTCTTAGCTATCATGAGGTACGAGTGACTTGTTTGAAGAAAGAGGTTGGACATACATATAAATTATTACAACATCATCAAGAAGACTGTGTATGATATAGTTGTTCCCTAATGGCTGATGGATGGACATTGAAGAATGAGAAAATCTTAATCAATATTCTTGTTAATTGACCGAGAGTTAGCCCATTTGTAGAGTTAATTGATATTGTTATTTTTTTAAGAACGTTGCGAAAATGTTTGATCTTTTGCAAGTACATCGAGGTTATTGGACCACATAATGTGATGCAAGTTATTACTACTGATAATGCATCTGGAAATATTCTTGCAGGTATGTCACAACTTATAATATAAACTTGTGTTGTTTCATCTGAAAATGAATTTTTGGTCCTAACTTGAATTATAATGACATTTTAGGAAAATTGTTGATGGATGAATATCCTTATATTTATTAGACTCATTGTGTTGCTCACTATTTAGATTTAATAATGGAGTACATTTTTAAAATTCAAAAGTTAAGGCAATGCTTTGAAAAAGCGGTGACAGTACACAATTTTATATATTTTAGGTCTCGCTTGAGTTAATGAGAAGGTGCACAAATAAAAGAGCTTAGACTCATTTTGCAACAACTTTCTTAGCTATACGATGTTTTCACCAATAACAACTGAACTTGAAGAAAATGTTTATCTGTGAAGAGTTTATCCTGGGTCCTTATTCGAAAGAGGCTAAAACGAAACAATCTCAATATATAATCTTACAACAATCATTTTGGAATACTATAGTGTATGCCTTAAAAATAGTTGGTTATTTATTAAAGGTTCTTAGGTTGGTTGATGGAGAAAAAAAGTCCCCAATGCCTTACATATATGAAGCCCCTAATGACTTACATAAAGAAGCCCCAAAATCAGTAATGAGTCAACTAATCAAGTTTATATATTAGGGGTGAATGACTTTGGTATTCCTCCAGCTATAAGACAAAGAACTACCCGATCTCCAAGCATCATTAGTTACATAAAATGAAGATTGATTTGCATGTATATAATATTGAAAATAAATATTTCATTTCTTCCAGCTGATTGGTGGTTGTCATATGGACAATGAGCTCCCAATTTACAAAGATTTGCTATCAAAATCCTAAGTCTAAAATGTAGTTCATCCAGATGTAAATGCAATTGGACTAATTTTTGAACATGTAAGTATTTTTATGGTGCATGTGTTGCTTTTTTATGCATGTTCATAATATAGTAATATATTAATATTTCAATTGCAGCTTCACAATAAATAAAGAAGAAATTGGATTATGGTCGCTTAAAGGATTTAGTTTATGTAAAATATATTAGAGTATTGATTCAGAGATACAATTATCATGATGTGATTGATCCTATTTCTTTGACTGAGATAGATGATGCTAATGAGTGGTTAATAGGAAAATTAGATGAGTCTGATGACAAAAATAATTTTATTGATGGAGAAAAAGATTTAACTTGGACAAGTGTCCTAAAGCTACTGGTGTTTATGATAAAATTTACAACATTCAGAAGAGATCTAAAAGGAAGAGAATGAATCTTCATCTAGGCATGACGTGGTTGCTATTGAGAATGAGGATGAGGAGGGTGATGAAGAGGATTCTGAAGTAAGAGACAATGCTGATGAAGATAATGAAGCTTTTTTAACATTTGCTTGTGATGATGATTTCCAAGAAGAGTATATTAAATTCTTATAAAATCATTAACCTTTAAAAAAATATTTGTAATATTTTGAATTATGAGATATTTGGGTGTTGTTTTCCTGAACTTATATATGACTATGGTTGCCTTTCATTATTATGATATCTTGTCTTTCAGTTTAATGATATTTCATATTCATTTTTATTATTTTATAATTATTGTATAATTTGCGCCATGTTCAAAATGACGCGCTATGCGTCATGACTTCAAAGGGACCTTTGCGCCGTGGTGTGTCATTCGCCGTTAACAAGCATGGGTGCAAGTGAGGTGAGAAAGTGTAGTGGTGTTGTAGAAAAATATGACAGTGCTAGTTAGAAGATTGATTATGCATTAAAATATCATTTTGTGTTAAGTAGGAAATAGTACTCATTTTTTTGGTCATTATTATTCTCTCAAAACTTAAAGGTTCTTATGAGGAAAAATTATTTACCATATCTGTAATAGTAAAATATTTCTTTGTATGTTTGTGGATGTAGGAAAATCAGTTTCACTTAACTTTGTATATAAAGTTTGTTTATTTTGAGTTTTCATTAGTCTTTTTTTTTTTCCTTTATTCTGCGCTCACGTGATTATTTTTCCTTATAATTAGTATTAGTACCAATAATGAGATTTTATAAAAAAAGTAGAAGCAATGACTATTGAGGATGCAAAAGTGAAGATAGTTAGTTCCAAGGAAAAACATTTTTGATACTAGAAGATGCAGATATTGTAATACTTATATCAAAAGAAATTTCATCTACATATCTTAGAAAGAAAGCTGACATCAATTAGTCAAGAAGATTTAGATATCTCATATCTTGGACAGGTATGTGTTGAGAGTTGTGTACCTCTTATAAGATGATTTTCCTTCAACACCTTGCACGAGAAGACAACAGTTGGTGTGATGAAAGCATTATCATACATGTATGATAAACCATCGTCTATGAACAAGACATTTATAGTAAGAATATTCTTTAATCTTAAAATAGTGGAACGTATTTATGTAGTAGAACATATCAATTAAGTTTAGTTGATATCAACTTTGATGAGAGTCTTGAGCTTATTGTCATCAGTCTTGATAGTTTGTGTTAAATTGTGACGTTAGTTAGAAGCGTGTATAGGTCTATGAAGCTGAAGCTCAAAAATGTCCTTGACTTGTACTTAAGTGAGGACATTCAAAATTGTGGCTTAGATGAAATATCTTCTTCTATTTTGAACCTTGAAAGTAGTGGAATAACTAGAAAAGGGGTACAACTAAGGTATATTCAAATGTCAAAGAAGTTAATAAAATAATCAAAGGAGAAGTCGAACTAAAGATCATAATAGTGCATGCTAGCAATGTATCATGATTGGGCATGAGAGACTATCCCGAGAAAAAGTTAAACAAAGTTTGAACTAAATAAAAAAGTTGGTGAATGCTCCATTCATAGAAGAGATCATGATACTCTAGTCCTTAAAGTTGATAATCTAACTAATATTTGATCTTACACACAGGTGCATTTTTCATTCTACTTCACATAAATAGCTAATGTCTAATAGTTTGAAATTATGAAAAAGTCTATCTTGCTAACGATGAACCCCTCAACATTATGATGTTGGTGATGTTTAAATTAAAACTATCAATGAGACTAGATAGAAGCTTTACAAGGTGAGGCATATTCTATGCTTGAAGAGAAATTCTTTTTACTTGTTGGATAGCTTGATGAAGGACACAAATTGACCGTTAGTAGTGGCACTTGCAAGATAACCGATGGTGTTATGATAATATTTAGTGTTATAATGAAAAGTGGTATCTCAATGTTTCAAAAATGACACTATATATGACTTTAAACATCAAAATTATGGCTGAAACAATGTACTCAAATGCTAATTCATACCCAAAGAATTGATTATTGGCACATATGAGAAAGAAGGGATGAAAAATTTTCTTTTGAAAGATGTTAGTTCCGAAAATTGAAGTCTTCAGCTTTTGATTTTTATAAGGACTTTTTTTTATAAAGCCAAAAATGTAAGCTTTTCTAAGATTGGAAGATAACCCAAGACTTAGAAGTTGACTTAATTAAAAAAAAGTGTTTATTTTCTAAAAAATAAGTTTGATGTGCTTATTTCATTTTTAAAGATGAAGTCTAGCACAGCATGAATATGGCGCAAAGAGAAAGTGCTTGAGATCAGATAATGGAGGAGATTATATAGCAAATATTTTATGAAATTCTGTGGCACCTAATGTAATGAGTATGGAGAGGGCATTTCTAGGAAAACCATAGCAGAATGGTCTGAGTGATTGAATAAAGCTCTAAATGCCTGAATTAGAAGCATGAGGCTGAATGAATGACTGCCAAAGAATTTTTTTTTTGGTGTAGCCTTGAGCAATTGGTAAACTTGAATTATGGAGGTCAACCTTAGAGTCTAAAGGTTTTCGCTTGAGGATGTATATCTAAAACGGAATATATGGAGTGTAATTTTAGTAGTAATAGACCTAGTGAGGGGATTGTGACTTTGGGCGATCAAGTCATTAATAAGAGTACACGTTTTAGATATATTGGATCTATTGTTCAGAGTGATGGTGAAATAGATGGGGATATTATCAGCAGAATTCAAGTTGGATGGTTGAAGTGGAGGAATGCATTGGGCTTGTTATGTGTTAGAAATGTACCCCTCAAACTTAAGGGAAAATTCTATAAGATGGTAGTGAGGCCTGCAATGCTTTAAGGTGCCGAATGTTGGCCATTAAAAGAGAAGCATAATACTAAGTTAAGTGTGGCAGAGATGAGGATGCTCAGGTGGATGAGTGGCTTTACCCTTAGAGATAGGATACGAAATGAGCATATACGTGAAAAGGTTGGAGTAGCTCCAGTAGAAGATAAGATTAAAGAGAGTCGCCTTAGATGGTTTGGTCACATAAAACGGCGGCCTTCCGATGACCCGGTTAGGAGAGTAGAGGTATTAGATTTGACTTATGTTAAGAAAGGAAGGGGTAGACCTATTAAAAAAGAAAAAAGAAAAAAAGAAAAAGACTTGGTTAGAAAATATTAGGAATGACATTTCTTTATTAGATTTAAACGAGAATTTGACTTTTAATAGGACACAATGGAGAAAAAGGATTTATGTAGCCGACCCCACGTAGTGGGATAAAGGCTTGATGTTGTTGTTGGTGTAGCCTTGAGCAGTCTTATTTACCTAATCAACAAAAGATCCTGAACTCTTTTGTACTATAAACTACCTGAAGAAGTTTAAACTAGCAAGGAGGTAAACCTTTCTCTTTTAAATGTTGTTGGTTACTTTCTTATGGACATGGTAATTCTTTTAAAGAACTTAAGGAGTTGAAGGAACAACTGCAAGAGTTGCTTGAGAAGGGATTCATCAGGCCTAATGCCTCCCCTTGGGATGGTCCTGTACTGTTTGTGAAAAAGAAGGATGGAAGCTTAAGACTCTGTATAGATTACAGAGAATTGAACAAGTTGACAGAGAAAAATAAGTATCCTCTCCCAACGATATATGACATGTTTGATCAGTTGGAATGTGCTTTAGCGTTTTCAAAGATTGATTTGAGGTCAGAGTATCATCAGCTCAAGATTAGAGAGGAAGACATTGCAAAAATTGCTTTCAGTATTAGATACGGGCATTATGAGTTTGTAATGAAGCATTTTGACTTGACAAATGCTCCTGCAGTGTTTATGGACCTCATGAATAGAATCTTTAAGCCATTTTTGAATCTATTCGTGATTGTGTTTATAGATGATATACTGGTATATTTCCCAAATGAAGACCTCCTTGCAAATCATTTAAGGGTAGTGTTGCAAACCTTGAAGGGGAATGAACTGTATGCCAAACAATCTAAATGTGAGTTTTGGTTAAGAAATGTAAAGGGGTATGTGATCACTGATGGGAAGATATTTGTGGATCAGCATAAGGTGTAAGCAATAGCAGATTGGCCAAAACCAGCTATAGTGACTGAGGTTAGGAGCTTTTTGGGATTGACAGGTTACTATAGAAGGTTTGTTGAGGGATTTTTACAGTTAGCTATGCCACTATCCAGATTGACTCAGAAAATAGTGAAGTTTGAATGGACAACTCAGTGAGAAGAATCTTTTCACATGTTAAAGCAGTGTTTGATAACTGCTCCAGTGCTGATTATTCCCTCATGGTCAGATGGATTTCAGCTCTATAGTGATGCCTCACATAAATGTTTGGGTTGTGTATTGATGCAGAATGAAAGAGTCATTGCCTATACTTCTAAGCAATTGAAGAATCATGAAAGGAATTACCCAACCCACGATCTGGAATTAGCTGCAGTAGTTTTTGCTTTAAAAATCTGGTGGCATTACTTGTATCGGGTACGATGCGAAGTTTCTACTGACTACCAGAGTTTGAAGTACATATTCACCCAGAAGGAACTGAATTTAAGGCAGAGGAGGTGTCTAGAACTCATTAAAGATTATGAGTTGGACATTCAGTATCACCGGGTAAAGCAAATGTAGTTGCAAATACTTTGAGCAAAAAGAATTCTGGTAGTGCAAATTGGATGATTGCACAGCAGTAGGAATTGATAAAGGAATTCGAGAAATTAGAAATTTCAGTGGTTCAATCCAATGATGCAGAAATTGTAATGTTAAATCAGACTATAATCCAATCAACTTTTCCAGAAAGGGTACGAGAAGCTTTGCCACATGATGCATATTTTAAGAAGATACTGGATATGGTTTGTGTGGGACACACTAAAGATTTTGAGTTTGATGGTGAAGGATTACTTTGTTATAAAGACAGATTGTGCATGCCAAATGTTGATGACTTAAGAAAAGAAATCCTTCAAGAAGCTCACTATTCTAGTTACACCATTCATTCAGGCAGTAATAAAATGTATCAAGACTTAAAGGAGGTATTTTGGTAGCCAGGAATGAAGAGAAGTGTGGTAGATACTGTATCAAAGTGTACTTCCTGTCAGATGGTGAAAGTGGAACATCAGAAACCAGGAGGATTTCTACAGCCCTAACTTATACTTGAGTGGAAATGGTAAGATATTGCTATGGATTTTGTGATTGGTTTACGCATATCCAGAAGAGGATGTGATGCTTTATGGGTGATAATTAATAGGTTGACTAAGTCTGCACACTTTTTACCTATCAAACAGTCTGATCCATTTGAGAAATTGACAGGCCTGTACGTTGGTGAGATTGTCAGATTACATGGGGTGCCAAAGACTATAGTGTCAGATCGGGATGAAGATTCACTTTCAGATTGTGAAAGAAGGTTCAGGAACCTATGGGTACCAGACTTACTTTTAGTACAACTTTTCACTTTCAAACAGATGGGCAGTCAGAAAGAACCTTTCAGACCTTAGAAGATTTGTTTAAGTTATGTGTTTTGGATTTTGGTGGTAAGTGGGAGACATATGTACCACTGATTGAGTTTGCCTACAACAACAATTTTCAAGCAAGTATTGATATGACTCCTTATGAGGCTTTATATGAGAGAGGTGTAGGACACCTTTAAGTTGGGCTGAGACAGGAGAAAGGAAGATTATTGGTGTTGATCTAGTTGATGATTTTACAGAAAAGATCAGATTGATCCGTGACAGATTAAAAGCTGTGCAAGATAGATAGAAAAAGTATTATGATGCAAAACATAGATCAATTAAGTTTGATATTGGAGAGTTTGTATTCCTCAAAGTTAGTCCTATGAAAGGTGTGAAGAGATTTGGCAAAGTGGGAAAACTGAGTCCAAGATATATAGGTCCTTTAGAAATTGCAAAAAGAATTGGAAGTGTGACGTACAGATTGATTTTGCCAACTCATATGAGTGGAGTATATAATGTTTTTCACATCTCTTCTTTAAGGTATGACTTTACTTTATTGAATTTCTTTTTGAATTTCGAGGATGAAATTTTTATTAGGAGGGGAGAATTGTAAAACCCGAAAACTATGATTGTAGGTTGTCACACGCATTTCGATGCGTCGCGACGAAACTTAAGTGAAAAATTCAAGGTTAACAGAATTTGATGAAAATAATTTTATAAAATTTTACGCAAATTTCTGATCAATTTGGTATGTAGAACTTGTATCCAATTCCGCTTAAATATGTAGTTAAAATATTTAGAAGCCTAAAATAACCAAACTACCCTTAGTTAATATTAAAACAAATGATTTTTAAGTGAGGGTATATGGGTCAATTGACAACCCCCTTTCTCTCTAATATACCAACCAAACCCCTTCTCCCTCATATTCGCACGGTTTGGCAGAAGAAGCAAAAGTGGCGGATGGCTAGGGGCGACGGACGGGCAATGGGCTCCTCTCCGGCGACAATTTTTCGGCGAGAATTTTAGTGCTAATCGAAGAGGACGATAAGGGGATTACAAAGGTATTATTTATTTAAAGCGAAATCTTCTAAATCTCAAGTTATTTGGAAAAAGAAAATCTAGGGTTTTATAAAAAATTTCGTTTTCTTCCAAATTTTCTTTACGAAATCCATAGAAAGGATTTAAAGGAATGATTTTACAATAAAATTGAGGTTTCTTTGAGAATTTTTGGAAAAAAAATTTAGGGCCTTTACCTAAAATTTAATTTTCTTAAAGTGCTTTTACAAAAGTCATTTCTAAGGGCCTTAGGAATGTATTTAAAATAAAAATTTGAGTTTTTATAATAAATTTTATTTTTTTAATTTTCCTAATTAATTTAATAAAAAATAATTAAAATAATTATTAATAAAGGTTTAGAGATAATTTCGGCAAATTAAATTGATGAAATTTAAGATTTAGGATTTTCAAAAATTATGGATTTTAATAAATCCGAAAATTGAGGTTAAATAATATAAAATTTTCTTAATCGTCGTAAGTAACAATTAAGGATAAACGAAGGGTTTAGACATGTGGGAATTTATTTAAAGCTTTAGGGAATAATTTTAGTTAACTTTTATTTTATGTGTTTATTAGGTGATGTTTTTTGAGGGATTAAAACTTGTTAGCGATACTAAGGACGTACAATACTTAAGTGAAGGTAGATATTCATATTTATTGTAAAAATTTTATAATTATGTTTTGTTCTTTTATTCAATGCAAATAGATGGAATTTTTCATGTTACACAATTTATGAATTTCTTTTTTTTGGCAAATAATATATTCAAGTCTTTTATTTCATGAAATTATGAGCTTTTATATTATATTTAGATTTAATGTTTTCATGCTTTGAACAAATGAGTTTTGATTCACAATTATTCTCATTATGCATATGACTGAAAGAAATTATAATATAAGACTATGCATGCTGATGCAGAGTGCCCAAATGGTAAAGGGACTCGAAAGGGTCAAATGGTAAAGGGGTTCGAAAGAGCTAAATGGTAAATGAGGCTCGTTAGAGCCAATGATAAATAATGTGTACCTGATCAGTACAAAATTTATGGGCACATCCGAGTCGGGTGATATAATAGACATTATGCATAATACGTTTTATTTATATCTCTATGTAAGTGAAAGTTTATGTTTAAGGAAAAGGTAAATGAAAGGTTTATGATCTATGATGCACCGACACGGACACGACGACACGGACACGACACGACACGGACACGGGACACGACAATTTTTAAAAATATAGGACACGGGTGTGGCGTGGACACGACATAATAATTTTTTAATATAATATATAAAAATTAAGGTGACATTATAGTAAAAATGTCAAGCAATAATAAATCAATTCATGATAACTTGTTTAGCATATGAATACATCGAATTAAATTGATATGAAGTGAAATAAAAAAAATCACAACATGAATAAAACAATATACCAGTCTGCCGGGGGTCCAAGGGGGCACTGCCCCCTGGCGGGGTTCGACCTGGTATTGTAAGGGTAATTTTGAAGTTCTGCTTATTTTTAAAGTTCGTAAGTTGTTTGTATGTGAAGATACCGAGTGATATCGAGCATGTACCTAGCAGTACCGAGCATATACCTACCAGTACCGAGCATGTACCTAGCAGTACTGAACTGACGATTTTATCATTTAATAACCGGACACGCGTGTCAGACGCGTGTCCGATTTAAATTTTAATGTTTTAAATTCCGACACTCCAATGCCGTGTCGGACACGTGTCCATGCCGTGTCCGACGCGTGTCCGTGTCCGACACTGCATACCCTCTTTAAGAGGCGTGTCGGTGCATCATAGTTTATGATTGGGGAAAAATTTATTAAAAGGTTTCTTATATGTAATGTTATGAATTCATGCAAGTTTGACCGTCCTTTAATATTTTATTATGAAAAGATATTTTATTATGATTTTATGCAAATTTTTATGAAAGACATGAATTACCTGCTAAGCGAGTAAGCTCACCCCTGCTTGTGAGAATCTTTTTCAGGAGAATCATCTGGAAAGTAATGGCAACGAGACGACATTATACTTACCGTCATAGAGGACCTCAGGAAGAAATGTTTTATTATGTTTTATGTTATGAGTTTGAGTTAGTGGTTTGTATTTGTGAAGTCTGTGGGAGTTTATGTAATTGTTGATGTTTATGTTTTTAGTTATTGTGGTTTAAAAGAAACAAATTTGGAAAACATACAGTTGATATTTTAGTGGTTCTTTCTTTTTATTTGTGGATGATGTTCATATACAGTTATAAAAGTTAAATGAAATTGATTATGATTTACATGTGTTTTCCGTACGACTGTCTGTTCCCGCCCCATTAATTCGGGCTAGCCGGGCCGGGTTGTGACACACCTGCTCAAACTGGCAGCACCTTCACATATGATCTTCCACCCCGGTGAATCTCCACACCTATAATAACATATTCTATTTGCATGAACAAAAAATATGATTCAAGGTTCTTTGGTATCTTCCCCCTTCAAGTTTTTACTTTGCTATTAGGTTCTTTAGTATTCTCTAAAATCCTAGAATACAGTGCAAGCTAATTTGATGCACGCTTCTCTATAGTTGAGTAAATGTTTGTTTATGCGGTTGTAGACGTATGCTAGTTAGTCTCCACAAATCACAATAACTTTTTTTTGTCTTGTGCTCTATTTTTGGTAGTTTTTGTCACATCCTCCCTTTTGACGTGATTATTTTTTCTTAAATTCAGGCCAATTTATATTGTGGCCAAAAAAGTAAATATAATATTAATGATGTTAATTATATTGGAAAGGTTTTTTATTGGGTAATCGATCATATTTAGTAGCTAATAGTATTGAAACTTTTTAGGAGCATTTATATTTTATGAGGGAAAAAGACCAAATATAACGGATCGATTTGGCTGGCCAGTTCAACCGAACCGGCCAACCCTCCTATTAAAGTCATGACCACAGAAGGGAGGGGGCGGTTTTACGAACAAAACAGAAAGGCGGAATAAGGTGGGTGGATCAAGCTCATGCGAGGGAAGAATTTGGAGATCCGTTTTGTCATTTTTAGAGAACGATTGCATTGGAGGATAAGATTTATCAATTCCATTTCATTCTTATCGCTAAAGAAGTAGAGATTTGGAAGAAATCACTGTGAAAGAGAAGAATGACTGAGAGGAAGAGAGAAGAAGGTTTGTTGAGTTTTTTCTTTCCGTTTCCTTATAAATTCCCTTGTTTTGCTTCATCTAAAGTGATATTTTCATAAGGGAGAAAGAAGAGATTGAATGCGAAGAGAGAGAAATTGGGAGAGAAGGAAGAAAAATGAATTGGACTTTGGAATTCCTTCTTAAGGAAAGGTAAGTGATTTAGTTTGAGGTCATATGTTTTCATTTTTCATTTCTTTTATTGAATAAACATTCAGAAATATATTTTAATTTATGTTGGAAGAATCCAAATGATATCGACTTTGGTTTGACGGTGGAAGAAAGAAAAGAAAAATTTATGAGGTAAATTTTGTGGAAGGAAATCAAATGTTTATTGAGATATTTAATGAAAATTTAATATTTCTTTTATTATTATATTCTTGTGAACAGTTAAAGGTTTTCAATACTAAAAAAATATTGGAAGATGAAAATAAAGTGGGTATTTATAGAATTTCTCTTTATTGTAATTTTTCTATTTCATTTTAAAAGAAACATGTTATTTAAGTTTTTTAATAATAGGAAACTATTATATATGAAATAAGCAAATATGTATACAAATACGAAGAAGTGAAAGAAATGGTTATGTAACGAAACTACATATAAGGAAAAGAGAAAGTAAAATTAGAAAATATTTATACACACACACACACATATATATACTACATAAAGTATATATGAACAAATGATATACAAATGAATAAAAAATAAATGAAATTAAAAGGGAGAGGAAAAAAGATATGCATGCAAATTTACAGGAGTTCACCCTTGTTGATGCTGGTTGAAGGAAGCAACAATATCCGTACATATTAAAAGAAAATGAAAATGGTTGTACCTTAATTAATACATTTAGATGGTGCTAGACAAATGAAAATGGATATGAAATGAATTGAATGTTAAAATATATAGAACAAATGTTAAATGGAAATGGATAATTATGATTGAATACAAAATATGACTTATGTGATTAGGTATTATGGATATATTATATATATGATATATATATATATATATATATATATATATATAATTAAAAGATATATATTATGATATATCTATTTTACTGTTTTATAATTGATAATGATTATCCACTGAGTTTATACTGTTAAACTCATCCATCAAACAAATTTTAGTAAGTCTCGAAGGAATTGAAAATGGCTGAAAGGGAGGAGTACGTCTATAGAAGATGACGTACAAATGAAATATGGTAATTTATGATTATACAAATATGAAGTATTTGATAAAATACTTTATTTAAGATTTCCAAATCACTTCTATAGAGAAACTCGATGCCAACTGCTGTTCGCAGCAGGAAAACAGCACAGTGGGAAAAAATAGGGAAAACTGAGAGAGAATTGAAAAAAACAACTTGTATTTTCTAGTTGATGCAAGAAAAATAGCAAAGACAATTGATCCTCAATTCGAGAGGAGGATGGATCTCTCCCAAATCTCTAGACGCCGCTACAGCCCAAAGAAAACCTAAATCTACGAGATCTCCAATTTCAGCCAAATTCAAGATACTCAAACCCTAGCCAAATTCAACGTGTAGTTAAGTTCTTAATTAATGCATACAAATCAAAAGGAATTCCCTAAACAATCCCTACATTCAAATTTCCCTCTTAACTCTCCAAAATTTCTTTCCTATTTGGCTCCCGCACACCGTGCGGCTCGCTCGGCATCCCCGCGGGCGAAAGTTTTCCGTCCTGTTCGCGTATGAGCCGGTCCCGCCTGGACCGGCTGGACCGGTCCACTGTACCGGTCTAACAGTATTCGAGAAAATTATAAAATAGTAGCTCTTCAGTTGTTTTGAGAATTTGTATATTAAAATAGTTTATGATATGATTGAATTGTTACTACCGTCCGACTTTTCGTTCCCGCCTTGTTAAGTCGAGTTTTTGGGTTGGGTCGTAACACCAAAATATTTTCTAGACTCTCTATGAAGTACTAAAATGGTCCCCAAGTATATTAAATGATCATTTTGCCACAACTTTTTAAAGAGGAATCAAAATAGCTCAATTGTGAGATTTTTTTGGTTCCTCTTTAAGAAGTTGAGAGACCAAAAGTATTATTTGATATAGTTGGGTACTATTTTGATCTTTCATAAAAATTCAAGGGATTATTTTGATCATTTTTTCTATTTTATGTAGAGAAATTTTTCTTAAATAATAAATAAGAGAGGAAATTGTTTGGGTAACTTAGGGCAAAATTTTGAAGAAAAATGTTTTTATTGTGTTCATTGAGATGTAAGAGTATGGAAACATTTTTAGTATTTTTTAATAATTGCATGATAACCTTTTGTTATATGAGATGAGTATGAAGAGAGTAAATTTTCTTAAATAATAAATAATTGAGGAAATTGTTTGGGAAACATAGGAAAAAATTTTGACGAAAAATGTTTTTATAGTGTTTATTAAGATGTAAGATATTATATGGAAGCATTTTTATATTTTTTTTAATGATTGCATGATTACTTATTGATACATGAGATAGGTTTGAAATGATTTCACATTTAGATCTTATTTGCTTAGTAATTCATTGTAATTAGCCTTATCCCAATTATTTGGGGGTAGTTTTATGAATTCTCATTTTTCATCTATTCGTGTAAAATGCTACCTGAAATGCTAAGCCTATTATTTGCAAACCAATTTTGAATAGTTTTTTTTCATGTTACCTTAAGTTTAACCATTCCTAATCATTTATTACATTTATTTTGCCTGCTTGTCTAAGTACTTGTTTAAGGAAAGATTTTTAAATTAAGCATAATTAGAAAATGTATTAAGTGCCTAAGCACGATTTTTTAAAATTAAAATTATGCAAAATCTCTCGTTTAACTGGTGATTTACCCATGACTGAACTAGTCAAACATCTGATGTGGTCGTTGACGTGGCAAGACCTAAGTTGCCTGTTAAACAGGCAGC
The DNA here is from genome assembly GCF_001605985.2 of Dendrobium catenatum. NCBI lineage: Eukaryota > Viridiplantae > Streptophyta > Magnoliopsida > Asparagales > Orchidaceae > Dendrobium > Dendrobium catenatum. The sequence goes on along the minus strand of NW_021319178.1, from coordinate 14,724,435 downwards.
TTTGGCTTGTCTTAGAAAAGGCACTTTGCCTTCGGGTTTTATTTCTCCCTCACCCGAATGCTGGTTCGTCTTCCTCGTACCCCACGTCACAGATTTGCTCTTTCCAGTCGATTGGCGTGTTTAGGTAAACAAAGTTTTGGTTTTTAGGCTTATTTAACCAAGTTATGTGTTGATAAGTTATTTTACTTGAAGGAGTTTAACTTCAAGAGGGAAATGTAGATCTAAAGATTTAAGTTTTTTTTTTTGAATTTTTTGGTTAGTCCTTGTAATGTAGTAGGGAAGAACGAGTTGATCGTATTTTTTGTGAGCAATTTGTGTGTTTTTTTATTCTATTGCCATTGAGAAGATGTTGGAAGCAATCTTCTATGTTTCTTATATATGATGTATGATAGAAGTATTTTAGGGTTAGTATAGTTATGTTAGCAATAATTTGGTTAGAATTAATTATATTCGAAGTAATTTTTTTTGGTAATATTATTGAAAATTTTTTGTAGTAGCGGAATGAAATTTAAATCGAAAATATTTTGTAGTAGCGGAATGATGTATATTTTGAAATTGTATATTATATTAAGCGGTCAACCTTTATAATGTATTAAGAGAATTATTTTGGCAATTTGAAAAGTTATTTTCATAGTAATAGTCGGTGTTGTAATTTTATGTTTTGTATACCAAGTAGAAATATAATTGTGTAAATTAATAGTAACATATACTAAGTTAATGCGATTTATTGATCTTTCGTAGCGAAACGTACGAGTTCAATAATGAGTGGACGAGTAGCAACATTCATGTTAATGTTAAGACGTGAATTACAATTGGATGCGAATTTCCTACCAACTTATTATAGGGTAGGAATCGTCCCCTGCAAGTGCAAAGAAATATTTACTTAGAGCAGCTTAAGTTTAGGATTCTCAAAGCCCTCAATTATGATCCTTCAAAGTTTTCTGTCAACTTAGTTTGTCGAGTGCATGTGGGCAATGAGTTCGTTGCTTCACATGTTGATGATGATGAGGTTTGTGAAGTTCTATTATGCAAAGTTACTATTGAATTTCTCATCATGTGCGTTGATGTTGAAGAGATAAGTTTGACGCGAGGTAATACTGAGCCTCCAAATTTACAAATATATGAATCTTTGACCGAATGTTAAAGGGTTGAAGTGCTTGCTGGTGCTTCAAGGTTAGACCCATAAGAAGTGCCTATTGACCAGTGAGTTCCCTATATTGCATATTAATAATTATCAAATATATTAATTTATATTGATTTGTAAATCAAGAAAGAATGTTTTGAATGTAGTGATATACAGAACCAACATGTGCACGAAGCTCCTGTCCCTTCTACACAATCATTTCCTTCTGATCATTATGGTTGTGAGACTATGAGTAGTGGCTCTGGCGAATAATGTTCTGATGATGATCTTTTACCAGAGTCAAATGATGAAGTTGCAGTTGTTAATGAAGATATTTGTAATGCCATCCAATATTACTGCTCCAAATCAATCGGTATTGAGGACACAATGGTGGCTAATAATAATTATGTTGACACTTGTATGACTACACAACAATGGGATCATGAAGTTGAGTTTGAGGATGTCTCTTATGAGGTCATAGTGGAGGATGACTTCTTGATTCCCACTAAATTAACTGAAGGACCGTGCTTCACAAGAAAGGATTGCGTTACAAAGATATTCAATCTTAAATAATGTTCAATACACTGTCATCGCATCAAATAGAAAGAAATTTACAATTGCCAGGATGCTCCTCAAACTTACAGTGGATTTGTTGGCCTGTCTTTGTAGCCTGATCATGGGCCCTTTGAGGATATCCTTAGTAACCAGATGCCATGGGATATGGTTGTCAATATTTGACACAACCTGAAAACCCGACTCGAACCCAAGACAGAAATTTCGGGTTCGGGTTGACCCAAAAATGACCTAGATTGACCCGCTGACCGAGCTGCCCTAGTGACCGCCACTGACCGCAGTTGCCCGACAGCCCGAGTGGTCGCCAGCTATTCGCGTGCACTTGACCGGTAATCACGTCCGCGTCGGCTTGCTCGCTGCGATGCCCCGCTGCCCGCCATTGTGCTGCTTCGCTGGTTGCTGCCCTGCTGCCTAGTTGTCGCGTCGCATCTGCTAGCTGTTGAGCATCCTAAGATGGCGAGATATGAGGCTGTCGAGCAGGACGCCGGCCGAAGGCTTGCCGTTGCTGCTGGACGCCACTGCCGCGAAGCTGTTGATGGCGTTGCCGTGTTCGAGGGTCGGGTCGAGTTGACCCGAACCCGAAGCGGGTCGGGTTCGGGTTCAAAAAATCGACCCGTTTGTAAAAATGGGTCGGGTTCGGGTTGGCCTGAATACTACCGGGTCATTTCCTGGTTTGACCTGAACCCGACCCGTGACCCAAAATTGACACCCCTACCACGGGATCTTTATACATACCTTAGCCCTGATTTTGTACCAAGCACCATTCAAACACCTGATGTACCTCAGCTTGACTTTGTTGTGGAGGAACATCTTGTGTTATGTGAAAGGCCTCTCTGACCACCGCAACATTGCACTCTCGACAGTGATGCATTGCCCCAGAGGCCACATAGGTGACATTAATTGATCTTATATTTGTACTATGTATGATGTTAGCATTTAATGATGTCAGCAGCTGATGTTGTTAGGTTTCATTGATATTTGCTTTTGACAATGTTACTCTTGATGATGTTACTACTCTTATGGATAGGTCTTTCATTATGCTTCTGCTATGCATTTGACATTTTGTTTTTAAATTTTATTGAGAAAATCTAACTTTAAAGTCTATGCTACATAAAATGAACTTAGTGAAAAAACCATACAAATGGGGATACAAATCTCTATTGGAGAACTTTTACATATTATCATAAACGCGTTAATAGTAGTAGATAAAACAAACCTAAAGATTTATAAAAACATTATAACAAATACATTTAGTTAGGCATTTCATATAATCATATGAAGGCGAGATTGGAGTTGTGTCTGAGTTGGACAAGATTTGATGTTGTTCTGAAATTTCTGCTGAATATACTGCCAGTCTGCTGCATTCAGAAACTCCTTATCTCCAGACACAACTCTCTTCTAATAGGACTCTAAAAGGAATTAATACTCTCTACGATGTCATGTGTGATAAAGAATACAATGATCTATATCAACCATTGATCTTTGAATGATCTCCTCAACACAACCTTCTTTGTCGCATCTGATCTCACGAATCTTGCTCTTGAGGAAGTGCAACGGAACCCAACGTCGACTATCCTCCTCGGACCTCTGTTGTGCATATCTCCATCCCACATCTCTAAGATCATCGCCCGCCCCTATATATTTTAACTTTCATAACCTCATCGTGCACATGCCATAATATACAATCTTCATCTACTCTCTAGAAATGCATACAACAACGAAAATATTCATTAGCTTTAGCCTTCATTTCAAGGATTTCATAAGTGGATAGCTCCAAACTCTCTTTCAAACGAATGCTACCCACTTGAATCATCTACTTCGTGGGAGTTGTTTGAATCAAATCCGTAGCCGGTGAATACATAGCAAAGTGTTGTATAAAAAGTTATATAAATTTTTTCAAACTACCTTAAGGCTAGTGGGGCCTTGCACTACATATTTATACTGAAATAAAACATTCTAGAGTAAAAGAGCTCAAATTTTTAAAAAAATTATGAAATTGGCATAAAAGTCATGAATATAATGACAAAAATAATAAAGATGATGATGACAATACTAATTGATGGAACAACACATCTTTATAGCTCAAGTCACATGTTTGTAATCATACTAGTCACAACTATTTCAATATCCAATGCCACCAAATACTGATTTCTTTCCTTCTTTTTTTCTTTAAATATTTATGATGTAAGTCACCCGTTTAATGAGTTGTCCATTCAACGGGCGACTTACCTAAGTCACCGATTACGTCGGCTACTTATGTTAAACCTAATTTTCTCAGCTGATAACGGCTAGCTTACTCAGTTGCGCCTAGTCAGTCTAAGTCGCCATTTAAATGGGCGACTTTGCCTTGTTTTAGTTTTTTTTTTAAACATGCATAAACACTTACTATAAGTATTAATTATGCTTAGTTTAAAAATTTTCCCCTTGTTTACTAGGGCATGTTTTACCCTTCTTGTACATGAGAAAAATCAGTCTTAAAAAAAAAAGTCTTTAATAGATATCATTCTAATTGTTTCTCTAATATAATTATTTCCTAAGTCATCATTGTTAGTTTTTTAGACATCCATTTTATTAGTCTTGTATTTATAAAATTTAACTTTTATATAAATGAAGTTTTTACTGCTCAACACTAGGATTAATACAACTTTGTTGAACCTAGTTTCGATTTTATAAAATTTACTTTTTAGTCTTTAAGATATATTCTTATTAAATAATACTTTTGGAGATTAACTCTAGTAGTTATATTATCATTTATATCTTCATTCTTTTATATAATAGCTTCAAGGTACTTAAATCTATTACACTTGGGCATTATGTTATCTTCTAATAATACTAATTTATAATTATTAACATCACACTCATCAAAATTCATATCATGCACTCAAATTTTATTTTATTAATTATAAGTTTTTTTTTTGTTTTAAATATTTTCTCCTTTTTTCTCAAATTTTTATTTATTTAAGTAAATGTCTCACCGATTAGAATTATAGCATCTACAAAATATATACAATATGACACCTAGCTTTGATTATTCTTTGTACACATCTCTGTAACTGATGCAAAATATTCACATTCCACAATTAATTTTAGCATATCTTTCACACATGCATTTATGTTTTAACGCACACCAAATCAATTATTATGGTACTCAATCATAAACATTCTCTAGGTTGATAAAATCATATCAAGATTCATTCTTTGCTTTCTATATTTTTTCATTTATTATTTTAACATAATTTTCACTTTCATAGTTGATCTTTTTGATATAAAATAGAAATGGTTCCTTAAAATTGATATAATTTTTTAAAACCTATATTCCCTTACTTTCTCACATAACTTCATTATGTGACTTGTAAGTTGGATTCGTCTATAGGTAGTGTAGTCTTGAACATCTCCTTTATTCTTAAATATTAGTACTAAAGCTTTTCTTTGATTATTTGGCATCCTCAGAGTCTTTAAAACTTCATTTGAAAAGATTTGTTAACCAAATTACTGTGGTATCCCCCATGACTTCAAATTTCATAAGGCATCTCATTTGGAGTAAGTCGTACTTTTATACATCTTTTTAGATTTAACTTCACTTTCTTTTTTTAGATTAATTTATTGAAAATTGAATTTAATAATTCTTAAAATAGCAATTTTCTCTTTCCTTAATATCTTCATTTTTAATCTTTATTATGACAAAACAATTATCACTGTAAAAGCACGAAGATGGAAACACATTTGAATTAGGAGTTTTTTATTTTGAACTTTTATTTAATACTAAAAAGGATGTCATGCAACTTATATATAATATTTATCTATGCATGAAATGAGAGCGCTATTGATTAAAGTTGGCTCTATTCAATATAACAAATAATAAGATATTTAAATTTGACGCATGATTGTCTTGTTTAATCATTTGATACATTGTGATTTTTATTCATTTTCATTCCTAATTTGACTAGGCCAACCCATTACTCAGTAATGTTGTATCGAATAAAGCTCATTACTTATCATGTAAGTCGTAAGACTTACCAAATTGGTCAATCAAATTCCTAGCAGAATTTGACTAACTGAATCTGCTGGTGTAGGATATGGATCATGTGTTGTGCGCAGGCATCAGATTGCTTGTTGGTTGGTTTCATACTCATGTATCATATTCTCGTTTGTGCCTAGGCATGTGCAAAAGAATTCCAAAACTACAACAACTTGCACGTCACATTTTGGTTGCCTTATGGTCACATTACTTGTTCTTATGGTGCATCGATTTAATGTTGATGGCCCTTACGAGCCAAAATTTTGACATCAAAGCTTCGACCACAAATTTTGCGAGTTCTCGTCATGATCTACCCCATTTGTTAACCATGATTGAAGTGGAAGAATTATACTGAGAAATAATCATATTTGAGGGACGGTAAGGGTAAACATTTTTTGAAGATAAGATATTAGATAGTAAACTCTGGTGATTTGGTTATGTATAATGAATTAGATAAAATTACTCTCAAAGGATTAAGGAGGACAAGGAAAAATTTTTTTGCATAAGAAGTTTAACATCCCATGCATTGTATGATATAAATGAATAGAATGAGGATTCAAAAAGCCCCTTCCATATTATTGAGATAAGTATAATGGTGATGACAAAGGGGGAAAATTATAAATATCCTTTCAGTGCCCCCTTTTGTTTTGTTTGACCATGGCATTTCCTACTCTACCCGAATTTTGGTGTAGCAGTGTTGCATCATAGCACAATCAACAAGTGAAGAAAAAGTGTGAGTAGTGATTGTCTTCTTCTAATTGGGTCAATTCAATCCATATTTGATCCCAAATTTTTATGTTTTGGATTGAAATTCAGATCTGGTTATGGTGGACCTAGATTCGATCTATTGACCTGTCTGGTCAGATTTTGGGATTAGTTTTTTCGTTGACCTGAAATTTTCAAAATTTGATTGTATTGGGCAATACATATTGGGAGAGGAAATGTTTATCTAATAATTTTGTGTTTAGAGCTCTTAATATTAGAAAATAAATGGGGTTAATGAAGATGGTGGGAAAAGGAAGGCAGTTGAAGAGTTGTTCAAATTTTAAGCTAATTTATATATATATGGTGGGTACCTTCCAATACCTTAGACACATACTCCCCACATTTGCCCAATTTTTTGAGGCACAAAATATAATATCACCCCACCACGTATCTGGTTGGGTTAGTGTTATGCTTTTTGATCTACATCAAAAAGGCTTTGACACCTTTCAAGTAGGTGTAGACTCCTTGGGGAAGGAGAGGAAAATAGATTAGAAAGGGAGAAACCAAAAATCTTTCATTCCATATCTTTTCTTACAATAAATGGTGTATTTATAATATTTGGATAGACCAAGTTTATAATATTGAACCGTTGTACCTAACCTAACTTAAAAGAAATACTAGACTAGTGCTTTATTATATATGTGAACTCATTTTTCATATATGCTTGTGGAATGTGTTTGTGCCTTCTTCTTTGATAGGCTTCATAATTGTTAGTTGCCCCGCCATGTCTGTACCCGATGCTACGCAACTGATTTTTGGATCCAATCCCATATGCCGATATCTAACAATAACAATTGATCTAAACTCCCGAATGCATGGATCATTAGATTGGATTTTGGGATGGATTGCGTCAAGGTCTGATCGAATGACTATCCTGACGATCCTATATGCCGTGATCCATAGCCAACCTTTTAACATGGAGACAGCTTCAGAATTAGGGGCTATAACTTATTCGGAAAGATTCAGGAATTTTTCTGGAGGTTCTTTATTAGTTTATCAATCAATTAAAGAATTAAAGGTATCTGGTGCAATATTTCATGCCGTAATTGACTTTCTCTTACTGTTTCACATCCTTTTTCTCTTATGGAGAACTTTTTTTTTATTATTAATATTGTTTTTCTCGAGGACAACAAATTATTGATTTCTCATCTAGATTGCTGCAAATGACAATCCATTTTTCTACATTGGCTTGAAATCAACAGTAGTGGCAACAATCAGCAACAAGCAAACATCACCTGCGACAACCAATAATAAGCAAAATAGCAAGCAAAAAACAACCATTAACAGCAACAAAAAACAAAGAAATTACAACAAAGCAGTAAGCCAACCACAAGCAACCAATGACAACTGGGAAAGAATCGTGTTGCATGCTGGGCAACGTAGCTTTATCTTGCTGCAATTTCCGGTAACTTCTTTCCTCGGATTTTTGCTGCCTATAGTCATAGCAAAGCGCTATTAAGAGATTGGATGGAGCAGAGTAAAGTTAGGAAAAGAAGAATTTTTTTTTTGGAGAGAGATTCTAATAAAATTTTACTGCAAAAAATCAACTCTATAAATAAGTAAATTCCATCAAGGACAACTTCACAAAAAGAAAACAAATCCTATCTATGATAACAACTTAGATAAGCATGAATTATCTTAATCTGAAGTTCTGAATTTAATTTCAAAGGCAAATGTATTCAAACAAGTTTAAAAAAATTTAAATTCATCCTTATTTAACCATAATCTGAAATTTAAGCCAATGGCCCAGCTTCTGGACTCTTAGTCTTCCAGTATGAGTCCAGTTGATGATTTCATCATGCTTATAGACTCTTGTTGATATCCTTTTCAATCTCGATGATTTAATTTATAGAGAAATTGGATCGTTAGAAATTTAACAAACATGATCTCTTTAACTTCTTCATTAGCTGGTGCCCAAAGTATGAAGGAAGCTTCTTATTTATTTCTTCCAACTGCACAGCTAGATTGACTATTGCCTTCATGATCTAATACCTAGATCACAATTCCTCTTTTTAGAAGTTCAATCTTGTGAATTTTAGATTTTCAAATGAGAAATAACAACTTTGTTAACGTCTCTAGTGTACCACATAATCTTGCTTAATAATTAATCTTTTAGGAAGTTTTTTGGAGACGTCAATAAATTCCTTTGAGAGCTACTAGAAGTGTCCTGTAAATATCCGAAGCCATACTTTGGATGTACTACATGGTTTAACATGTTTCTATGATTATGCTACTCTTTATAGCTTGCAAAATGAATGAGACACTGCCTTTTTATCATCCTTTTTCTCACTCGAATTGGAAAAGGGGTAGCTCTCCAAGCTCTTCTAGTAATGAAGGTTTCTTAATTTTTGGCAGCTCTGGCTCGATTGATTTTTGGGAAGAAGTGCTTTTAATCCTTTTTGATGCTTTTGGGCTATTGAAGATGCAAAATTGTGCAACTTCACATGGCCTTGACCACTTCTTGATTGTCTTCACGTTGATATATTCAATCTTGATGACAATTTGGTATATTCCATCTTGATGACCACCCAATTTTGGCCCATTGACATATTTGGCAACATCATGCTGCCGATAGGGATGTAAAAAACCAGAGCTGTCTTGAACTTAGCTCGCCAATTAGCTCACAATTCGAGCTTATTTAGTCGTGAGCTCGATCTAGAGCTTTAGATTAAAGCTTATATATTATACAAGCTTGAGTTTAAGCTTGTTAAAAGTTGGCTTGTTGGCTAATGAGTCGGCTTGAGTAAATCCTAAATCCAGTTTCTTTCTCATTTGTTTGATTTCAATACAACGTTGATCTCATCAATTTCTTCTTGAGCTCGAACTATAGTCTTGTCTTACATACTCTTCTTCAAATGACAACATCAAGACTGTTAATTTGTTCTCCTCCTATTTTTGTCATTATTTCCCTCGATCCCCACTTGTCCAATGGATGCCTTATCTAATGATCTCCCATTGCGATCTTAGCCATTGGTCACATCAATGCATTCTCCCCCAAGTTCTCATTGCAAGTCCGCTTGTTGCTGTTGATGCCACCTCTTTCAAGTTCCTGTTGTGACTTCATCATTTCTTCAGCAAATTCACATTCCGATCTCGCTGGTCCTGTTGTATTTAATACCTGTATGCCTTAAATTAAGCTTTTGTTATCAGGCCTTTGCAAGAAGATTAGGTGTTTTTTTTTTTTGCTCTTGCTTGACGTGTATTGCTTGAAACTACGCTTCAGGCAATTGATTCCCATAGGCACTTCATGCGGTTTTAGAAACTAAAACTCATTCGATCATGCATCTCGCCAATTTAGTTTCTGCTTATCGTGACTAATTGTTTTTGCTAATCTTGCTAGCTTGTTCCCTCGGGAGTCTTAAGTGAGTTATGTCCATGTGAGGGTTTCACCATGCATTTTGAAATGATCCTAGACTCAACTCTCAACATTTTTATGTATATAAGTAGAATCCAAGGCATGTAAAACAAAACATTTTGCTTGATAAGATTTTAGATTCCCTTCTATCTTGTGTGTTCTTTTGGATGCTGAATTCTCAAAATGTGGTGCGAGCGTGGCTAATAATTTTTGGGACAAGTTATATACTTGTCCTAATGTGAGCTTTTGATTTTGTATTTGATTATTTGTTACATTCTATTTTTCTATGTATGGGGGTTATTAGTTTTGCAAGCACATTGATTCTAGTCAAATTTTTTATAATTGGGCCTTTTGTTTGTGGTGTGAATCTTAAGAAACTTGGGGCATTTTTGTGGTTTCAATTTTTCACTGAACTTACTGATTTAAGCAATATATAACTATCTTTTACCACAACTTACATGAATTTTTTAGTTTAAATCCAAAAAGAGCAAATTTTGGTTTTAGAGGTGGCCTTGAGAATTGTGAATTTTAAATTTGATTTGGGTGTTTTCATTCATTCCATAATTTACTTGTATTACAAACCTTAATTTAAAATCTATCGGGCCTGTTGTCTGCATATCATATCATAGACGCATCTAATTTCAAGCTTCATGACGATGAATTGACAGTCCAGGTCGTTTATGTGAAGAAGTTTTGTAAAAGAAGCGCATATCCACCTTCCAGCTTTATCCTCGTTGGTCCCCACTGAATAAACAAAAACCTTTGTTTTTAACACTCAGTATGAGTAAGAGTTGATTAATTGAACCCCTATTCGCTTGTGAGATTTCATATGATTCCTAAATGAATAATCCTGAATTCTGATTTGTTCCGATGTTTAACATTTTCTATTGGATTTCAAGATCTTATAATCTAAATGATTCTTTGCAATTTACAAGCAGCTTGTGATTAAAATTTTGTAATATTCTTTTCCATCTTCCCTGTTAGCTTTAAACAAAATATAACTTATGAAGATAAATTAGATTATAAATATCAGAAAATCTATTATTTGAAGGAATGCACTAAATATTGGTAATGACACGATATTAAAGATTCATAAAGAAACATATTCGGTATGATTAGCTGCATGGAATCCTTCAGTTTTTGAAGAGATTATTCAAGCATCTATATGTAAGGACAAGTAGAGACAGAAGAGATACAAGATGCTTTGAAGCAATTTTAGTTATTCTTGGACTATCCAACCACTCTTATTTATAATTAAATCCTTAAATCATTCTGAAAGAATATGCTTGAAATAGAAAAATTCAAACATTGACAAATTAAATATTTAATTTTTATTAAGTAAAGGTGGATAACTGGTGTGTTTCTTGCAATGTAATCCTTAAATTATTTGTAAGTATGTCATCCCAAAACTCAAGAACTTCATGATATCCACCAGCAGTGTTGGATATATTTTCTACATATAAGATAGCTTCTAGAATAAGATGAGTAGATATGTTTGGTAAGGTGTTGGATGTAAATTTCCAGAGTGAGTAGATCTGTATGATATCCTCCATTAATAGCGGACACATTCTATGCATGTAAGAATCCACAACGATAGTAGAAAGTTCATGAATTGAAGTCAAATTAATCCGAGCTAATACCTTTTGTTGTTGAAATTTTTAGTTTATAAGCAATTGTCCTGCTGTGTTGTATAATTTTTTGTGTATGTCATTTTTTTAATTCATTTCTTAAATAACTTCATAGGAGACCTTTCAAAATTCAGATGTATCATTAGTTTATTATATTGCTTGAATTTGATTTCTCTTATTCACATCTCCAATAGACTCATAATTGGCATTTTTGATAGTTAATTTTTATTTTGAAGATATTTTCATGCAAATCTAATAGCATTTATGCATTGAAAGAAGACAATGCTTGATAGCTGGTAATTTAGAATTATTGCCATATATGAGAAGTATTTAGTAGTAAATATGAAGAATTCGAAACCCTCTAAATCTTCAATGATTGATGGAAGATCATAATAAATCCTCCCTACCATGGATGATCTACCATGGAGTAATAAGTAGCATTAGAATTGAGCATTCTCTTTGGAAAAAAAGACTTCTAAAACCAAAATGGTTATTTGCATTGCAAAGAAATGTTAGTTATCAAGCAAAGCCAAATAATACATCAAGGAAGTTGGGCAATAAATTCTTCCTTATTAGAGTTTTAATTTCATTGGAATCAAATCCTCATATATTGTGGATTCATCATTGGGGATCATATCTTGTAGGTGATCAATTATATCATTTATGGAAATAATTTGGGTATTAGATTATAGAAAATGATATAAATTATGTTAGTTGAAGACTTGAAGTTTTAACAATCCAATTTTTTGATGTAAATTGGCAATATAGGCAATTCTTAAATCACGCAATTGATATCAAAGGGAATGATACTAAAAGTCAATAGATGCCATTAGCTAATCAATTAAATACCATATGAGAGAGATTATGGCCCTAGAAGTTTGATCATAAATTAGAGTTCAGATTATAGCAGACAAGGTAAATTTAAAACTTGTTTGAATAAGCATATTTTTGAAATTGTAATATCTGATTATGATAATTCTTGTTGAATGATCTTTTAATTTGTAACTTGTCTAGATTGTTATTATAGATTTTTTTTTTTGAATTTGTTACATATTGATACTTAGAGAGAGAATGCGAAACGAGTATATACGGGGAAAGGTTGGAGTAGCTCTAGTGATGGATAAGCTTAGAGAGTCACCTTAGATGATTTAGTCATTTAAATTTTCGGCCTTCCGATGACTTTCTTAGGAGAGTAGATGTATTAGATCTGTCCTATTTTAAGAAAGGTAGGGGTAGACCTAAAAAGATTTAGAAAGTATTAAAAAATAAAAATGACATTTTTATTAGCTTTAAATGAGAATTTGACTTATAATAGGATACCATGAAAAAAATGATTCGTGTAGTTGACCCCATGTAATGAGATAAATGCTTGTTGTTGTTGTATCGATTACATTAATCCATCTTGTGATTGTCTATTTAAAGGCTTGCAATTCTGTGGGAAGTGGTGTGGATAACAAGTTCAGAACCTAGAACCTGAGAAGAAAGCTATCTACAACAAAAAAATTTAGGCTAAGAAGTTTGGTTTATGGATCATGTTTGTAATGGTTTGCCTCTGATTGGAAACACTTGTAGATCTCAAGTATTTTGCATCAATCTTTGGAAAACAACAAGAATTCTCCACAAAAATTCACACAAAACCACAAAACAGTAGATAACTTGTATCATTTGATGAAATGGAAATGGAAAATACCAAGATACAATTGATCCTCTATTTGATAGGAGGATGTTTCTCTCCCAAATCTCTAGCCGCCGCTAGAGCCCAAAGAAACTAAGAGATCTCAAATTTCAGCTATATTCAAGATGACATAATCCTAGGAAAACAAACTATTTAATGCATACAATTCAAAAGGAAATCTCTAAACAGTCCCTACATTCAATTTCCCTTCTAAACTCCCTTCAAAATCCTTCCTAAACAGTCATTTTTTTGCTCCTGTCAATTTGCGCGATATGCTGGAGGTGGAATCCTCCGCTTCCGTTTGCTGGGCCAGTCCCGTGTGGACCGGCCTAGCCGGTCTAACAGCCTCCTAGTTTCAGTGCATGCCAATTTTGTCTTGTGCAGTGTCTTCTTCTTCAATTATTTTCCCTCAAGTTTTTTATGCCACAGTGTAGGTGACTGTGACCTAGGCCCTTCCTATCTCCTCTTGTTTTCTTTATGCAAAGAAAGAATATCCGCTCTAAATAAACCAATCTTGAGCTTGGGGGAAGCATCTGGGTTGATATAAAGTGGCAAAGACTTGAACTAGGTAAATTATATACAAGCTGGCAATGATCTCCAAATGTTCAAGGCAAGCTCAAGCATATATTTTGCTTACTTTACCTCTTCTTATTTGCAACCTTAGCTACAACAACTTTTGTAGGTACTTAGTGCTCTAAACCTTTACTTTTTGAATACACATGGGTCGGAGATTCTTAGAATCACATATTGCTCATCAGGACAAATCAAAGAATGGATTTCTGTACGTATCTGGCATTCAGAAAGGAAAGAGATGTTATTATGTTAAACATGTACGGGGATCCTTATCGTTGAAACATTGGATGTAGGCATTAATAGATAAAATTATGATGCTTGGGAGGAATTTTTCATGATTTTGATAAGGTGCAGGCCTAGGTTTGCATGTCGAACAATTGAACGAACATATGAAGAACTTCAAATTATATGTGAATCAAATGAATTATTTCACTTGTGCTAATTATGCTCATGTATCATATCTCAATATTCAAGCCATATTTGTATTTGTATTTATGAATAAATGCGTGAATTTATCTACCAGCATATGTGCATGTGTGTGAGTTTATGTATTCAATGTTTTAGCTTTCTGTTTGATATAATTCTTACTGTTTTTGGGTTGGGTGGCATATGACCGACACAGTTCTAAGTTCAAGTTGTGGGGTTAGAGAGGCCCGCCTCTTGAAATTTGACAATCAAAGTCTTACTCTTTATTTTCATACAATAAGATTCTTACATGAATACAATTGTAGTTTAAAAAATTTATGTGGTTTAATTTATTTGTTTTCTAAAATATGGCTAACACTCAAACTTACATCCAATGGTTGAAGGATTGCATCGGGCTTTTTGTGCGATAGACAAGTCCCCCTCAAACTTAAGGGAAATTCTATAAGATGGTGATGAGACCTGCAATGCTTTATGGTGCCGAATGTTGGCCATTAAAAGAGAAGCATAATACTAAGTTAAGTGTTGTAGAGATGAGGATGCTTAGGTGGATGAGTAGCTTTACCCTTAGAGATAGGATACAATATGAGCATATGCGTGAAAAGGTTGAAGTAGCGTCAGTGGAAGATAATATTAGAGAGAGTCATCTTAGATGATTTGGTCACATTAAACGGAGGCCTTCTGATGACCCGGTTAGGAAAGTTGAGGTATTAGATTTGACTTAATTATGTTAAAAAAGATAGAGGTAGACCTAAAAAGACTTGATAAAAAAATATTAGAAATGATATTTCTTTATTAAATTTAAATGAGAATTTGACTTTTAACATGCCACAATGACAAAAAAGGATTCATGTAGCAGACCCCACATAGTGGGACAAAAACTTGATATTGTTATTGTTGTTGTACTCAAACTTACATCCAACTCCTGCTTACCCATGCAGACATGTTCTCCAACATTTCTTTTTAATGACGATTGTAGGGATTCCTAATCATAATCGAACAATGATGCACCAACATATTGTTAGACCGGTCCATTGGACCAGTCCAGCCGGTCCAGGCGGGACCGGTTCACGGGCAAAATCGCGAAACAGCTCCGCCTGGGCAGAAGCCGCGCGCGAGACGCACGTCTTGCGGGACCGTTTCCGGAAGGAAATTTGAGGAAGTTTAGGAGGGAAATTGATTGCAGGGACTGTTTAGGGAATTCCTTTTGAATTGTATGCATTAAATAATTGATTTGGCTAGGGTTTGGGCATCTTGAATTTAGCTGAAATTTGAGATCTCTTAGATGTATCTAAACAGTCCCTACATTCAATTTCCCTTCTAAACTCCCTTCAAAATCCTTCCTAAACAGTCATTTTTTTGCTCCTATCGATTTGCGAGATATGCAGGAGGTGGAATCCTCCGCTTCCGTTTGCTGGGCCGGTCCCGTGTGGACCGGCCTAGCCGGTCTAACAGCCTCCTAGTTTCAGTGCATGCCAATTTTGTCCTGTGCAGTGTCTTCTTCTTCTTCAATTATTTGCCCTCAAGTTTTTGATGCCACAATGTAGGTGACTGTGACCTAGGCCCTTCCTATCTCCTCTTGTTTTCTCTATGCAAAGAAAGAATATCCGCTCTAAATAAACCAATCTTGAGCTTGGGGGAAGCATCTGGGTTGATATAAAGTGGCAAAGACTTGAACTAGGTAAATTATATACAAGCTGACAATGATCTCCAACTCCAAATGTTCAAGGCAAGCTCAAGCATATATTTTGCTTACTTTACCTCTTCTTATTTGCAACCTTAGCTACAACAACTTTTGTAGGTACTTAGTGCTCTAAACCTTTACTTTTTGAATACACATGGGTCGGAGATTCTTAGAATCACATATTGCTCATCAGGACAAATCAAAGAATGGATTTCTGTACGTATCTTGGCACTCAGAAAAGGAAAGAGATGTTATTATGTTAAACATTTATGGGGATCCTTATCATTGAAACATTGGATGTATGCATTAATGGATAAAATTATGATGCTTGGGAGGAATTTTTCATGATTTTGATAAGGTGCAGGCCTAGGTTTGCATGTCGAACAATTGAACGAACATATGAAGAACTTCAAATTATATGTGAATCAAATGAATTATTTCACTTGTGCTAATTATGCTCATGTATCATATCTCAATATTCAAGACATATTTGTATTTGTATTTATGAATAAATGCGCGGATTTATCTACCAGCATATGTGCATGTGTGTGTGAGGTTATGTATTCAATGTTTTAGCTTTCTGTTTGATATAATTCTTACTGTTTTTAGGTTTTGGGTGGCATATGACCGACACAGTTCAAAGTTCAAGTTGTGGGGTTAGAGAGGCCTGCCTCTTGAAATTTGACAATCAAAGTCTTACTCTTTATTTTCATACAATAAGATTCTTACATGAATTCAATTGTAGTTTAAAAAATTTATGTGGTTTAATTTATTTGTTTTCTAAAATATGGCTAACACTCAAACTTATGTCCAATGGTTGAAGTGAAGGATTGCATCGGGCTTTTTGTCCGATAGACAAGTCCCCCTCAAACTTAAGGGAAAATTCTATAA
The DNA here is from genome assembly GCF_001605985.2 of Dendrobium catenatum. Taxonomy (NCBI): domain Eukaryota; kingdom Viridiplantae; phylum Streptophyta; class Magnoliopsida; order Asparagales; family Orchidaceae; genus Dendrobium; species Dendrobium catenatum. The sequence continues at coordinate 14,707,727 of NW_021319178.1, read as the reverse complement.
GATATTGATGAAACTTGCAATGCTTTATGGTGCTGAATGTTGGCCATTAAAAGAGAAGCATAATACTAAGTTAAGTGTTGTAGAGATGAGGATGCTTAGATGGATGAGTAGCTTTACCCTTAGAGATATGATACAATATGAGCATATACGTGAAAAGGTTGGAGTAGCGCCAGTGGTAGATAATATTAGAGAGAGTCGCCTTAGATGATTTAGTCACATTAAACGGAGGCCTTCCGATGATCCGGTTAGGAAAGTTGAGGTATTAGATTTGTCTTATGTTAAGAAGGTAGAGGTAGACCTAAAAAGATTTGATTAGAAAATATTAGAAATGATATTTCTTTATTAGATTTAAATGATAATTTGACTTTTAACATGCCACAATGGCAAAAAAGGATTCATGTAGCCGACCCCACGTAGTGGGACAAAGGCTTGATGTTGTTGTTGCTGTTGTACTCAAACTTACAACCAACTCTGCTTACCCATGTAAACATGTTCTTCAACATTTTTTTTAATGACGATTGTAGGGATTCCTAGGGTTTAAATTCACCAAAAAAAAAAAAAAAAAATCAAAATCAATGAGAAACACTTAGAAATCCAAGTGTTTCCTATCACATATCTTATTTGAAAGGTTTAATAGAAAAAATCTGTTTGTATTTTCCAGCTTTTACTGGCCTATTCTTAACAGTTTTCTTACCCGAACCATTTAAATATACCTACCATTGCAGACAGAATGGGAAGGCGGTTACTTTCCTCTAACACTCCACTTCAGCGAGGACTACCCTAGCAAACCCCCGAAGTGCAAGTTCCCTCCAGGCTTCTTTCATCCAAATGTATATCCATCTGGTACAGTATGCCTATCCATTCTCAACGAGGACAGTGTAAGTGAACTTTCTGCAGCCCATCTAACCAGAGAAATAAATAAACTTGCGAATATTATCATATTGGCTTGGCAATTTTTTCTTCCTGTAGGGATGGAGACCTGCCATCACTGTAAAACAAATTCTTGTAGGAATACAGGATTTGCTTGATCAGCCTAATCCAGCTGATCCTGCTCAGACTGATGGATACCATCTCTTCATTCAGGATCCGGTGGAGTACAAAATAAGGGTGAAGCATCAGGCGAAGCAATACCCTCCGCTTGTTTAGGGTATGTTTGATAGCTTTTGCAACTTGTTTGGTTCATTGAACATTTGTGATTACTGCTGTGAAGGATATTGGATTGGAACTGGAGTGTGTGTGTGTACTACGATGCCCTTACGACAACCAAATGAAGGCATTACATGTACTTGATACAGGGCTTACCTGCTGTTTGATATGAAGTTTGTGCTTAACTTTTGCCTGTTCATCTGCTTAGCTCGTTCCTATTGCTAAAATACGTAATTACATAGGCAAAGACTAATTACAACTCTATGATTGAGAGAAGCAGTTGGTAGAGCAACAATAAATAACAACAATAACAACATCAAGCCTTTATCTTACTGTGGGGTTGGATACATGAATCTTTTTTCTCAATTGTGTCATGTTAAAAGTTAAATTTTTATTTAAATCTATCTAATAAAGAAACTTCGTTTCTAATATTTTCTAACTAATTCTTTTTTAGACCTACATCTACCATTTTGAACACAACTCAAATCTAATACATCTACTTTTCTAATAAGGTTATCGGAAGGCAGTCGTTTTATGTAACCAAGCCATCTAAGGTGACTCTCTCTAATCTTATTTTCCACTGGAGCTTCTCCAATTTTTTCATGTATATGCTCATTTTGTATTGTCTCTAAGAGTAAAGTCACTCATCTGCCTCATCTCTACAACACTTAACTTAATATTATGCTTCTCTTTTAATGGCCAACATTTTGTACCATAAAACATTGTAGGTCTAACCAACATCTTATAGAATTTTTCCTTGAAAGTTTGAAGGGGACTTTTCTATCACACTATAAGCTTGATGCATTCCTCTACTTCAACCATCCAATTTGAGTTATACTAATAATATCCCTATCTATTTCACTAGTTTGAACAATAGACCCAAGATATCTAAATTGTATAATCTTATTAATGACTTGATCACCCAAAGTCACAATCCTCCAACTAGAACTATTATTACTAAAATTATATTTAATATATTCAGTTTTAGATCTACTCAAATGAAAGTCTTTAAACTTTAAGATTGACCTCCATAATTTAAGTTTGTCTTCAGCTCATATAGTCTTATCAATAAGAAGAATATCATCAACAAAACACATACAACAGGGTACAACCTCTTGCAAATATCTAGTGAGAACATTCATGAATAAAGCAGAAAGATATGACCTTAAGGTTGATATTTGATGTAATCCAACTTAAATAGGAAAATACTTAGTCAAACCAACTTGTGTCTAGACACAACTTTTGTATACATATCCTTAATGACTTGAATATAAGCATTATTAACTCCTTTCTTTTCTGAAACTCTCCATAAAACTTCTCTTGGAACTTTATCATATCATTTCTCTAAATCAATAAATATCATATGTAGATTGTCCTTATTCTCTCTATACTTCTCCATCAAACCTCTCAATAAATATATAGCTTCCATAGTAGACGTACACGACATGAATCCAAATTGATTTTGAGAAACGTTAGTATGACGCCGCAACTTATGCTCCATAACTCTCTCCCGTAGCTTTAAAGTATTATTCATTAACTTAATTCCTCTGTATATCGCACAATCTTGTGCATCACCTTTATTCTTAAAAATAGAAATCGACACACTCATTCTCTATCTATCTGGCATCTTTTTAATTTCAAAATAATATTAAAAAATTTAGTAAGACAAGAATTTTTTTCCCCAAAGCATTTCCACATCTCTTTTGGGATATCATTAGGTCCAATAGCTTTTCCACACATCATTTTCTTTAAAACATTTCTAACTTCAATTTTACTAATACGCCGATAAAAATAAAAATCTTTATTTTTATTTAGGGTGTTAATGTCACTAAAGTCAATCACATTCTCATAATCTTCATTGAATAGTTTATAAAAATATCCCATCCACCTTTATTTAATATCTTCATATAATAATAGTATTTTTTGATCTTCATCATTAATACATTTTAGTTGAACTAAATCATTACCACTCTTATCTCTTTGTTTGACTAACTTATACATATATCTTTCTCTCTCATTAGTATCTAATATATTATATAAATCATTAAAAAGTAAAATCTTTGCATCACATATTGCTTTTGTAGACTTTTTACTGTCATCTTTATATCTTTCCCAATTATCAGAATTTTTACATCTAAATCAATTTTTATTATTATTATTTTTTTCTTGAACATTTTAATTTTACCACAAATTATTTTTATTATAAGGAGCTTCTTCTATTGATATTCAAGCTCATCTTTTGCAATATTCTTTATATTACTGGCTATTTTTTCTTACATAACATTAGCTTTCTCTCGCACAGACAAAATATTAAAATTTAATATTTTACTCTCAAAAATATTTTTGTTAATATTCTTTAAATGCTCTCATTTAATCTTAGAACAATATTTTATTTTATTTGTTATTTTTTACCCCGTCTTCTTAAAGTCCAAAACTAATAAGTGATGTTGGGTACATAAATTTTCACTTAGAATAACTTTACAATCTAAACAATTTTTTTTTCTTATAAAAAATCATCAATCTCAGTTTTACTATATCCATTCAAGTGATGAGGTGCTTATCTTTCGTAAAAAAAAATTATTAACAATTACAAAATCATAAGCTAAAGAAAAATATAATATGGTCTTACCACGTTCATTAGTCACTCCAAATTCATAGCCATTATGAATATTTTTAAAATCATCTATCTCTCTACTAATATGCCCATTTAAATCTCCTACAATAATTTTTTTTCTTCAAGAGTTGTTTTTTTTATTAATTCTTCTAAGTTATTCTAAAATTTTAATTGTGAAATAATATCCAAACATATTATTTTATCTATCAGTTTGTTTCGTAGAAATTATAGAATATTTTATATTAAAAATGATATTTATGGTATTTCTTATAATTCATTAAAGTCTTAAAATAATATTTTGCATGTCTTCTATGAATAATTCTCTCAAATGGTAAATGTTATGAATAATTACCCCCCACACACACGCACATATACATGTTTAATGTCATGATACATGTTAAATTAGTTAAATTATGCATGTGCATTCATGTTCAAATGGTATAAATTATGATGTATGAGATATTAAAGTGCACTACAAATTTTATTATATGGGTCAAATTTGTATTATGTTATACTTCTGTTTAGGTACCATCTGTCTTGTTCACTTGTAAGAGATTATTTCTTGCCACATCTGTTTTATACGAGTGTGGAGGCTTAAGGGAGCTATAAGTGAAAGTTGAGTTATAAAAAAACTTGATTAGATCTCCTTCACCTAGTATGGCTTAATCTTGGGAGGCACAAGGCACAAATGAAAGTGGAGTTATAAGTATGTATTGAGTCATTTACATATCGTGATTCATATATTGCATATCTTATTAAATATTAATAAGTTTAAGTATAAATGATGTTCTGTTAATAATTATACATTGATGTTTCTGTGAAAATACAAGTGAGATTCTATCAACGGGAGCACTCTGACCATGTGAAAGTACAAGTAATGTAAATGTTAATGTTCATAGTCTTTAAGTTCAAGTGATAAGTTATGGGAAATTATTTCTTATGCATATTCAAGTGTAAAACATATTTATTTCGTTCTTCTTATAATGCAAACCAATAAGTCTAAGTAATCTCTCTATTCATATTTTAAAACTATAAAGTTATTTTCTAATACTTTAATTATAGATATTATTTAAGTTTTTTATTTTTATACTACAAATATGAGTATTGATTTATGTAATAGGATTTGGGTAAGCCTACTAATCATATGAAGGCTCACTCTATGGTTTATAAAATTTCATGAAAGGGGAAAGGTCTAACAGAGTAAAGGTTGATAAGATCAAGATTGTTATGAATGAATTTTGTTAGTCAAGTTTTATGTCTTATTGTATAAAACACATTTATACTATATTAATTATTTATAATTCTTTTTGAAATAAAATTATGATTATTATTTATATTTTTAGATTACATTGGATTATTTAGATGGGTTTCATATATGTTGTATTGTGGATGAGATAACTAATTTCAAATTTTAATCCTTCTAATAGATTCTAGGGCATAATAGAGTGGTATTAGAGTGAATGTTTGAAAAGAGTGCATCATAATCAGAGTCGTAGGGAATGATTTTTTGACATACGGAAGGAGTCATGTGTAGTTTAGTATTATTTTTAACCTATATATGTGTTATATGTGCATATAGTTAAACCTCATTTTCTTATTTTAAATGAATTTATTACTGATAATGGACCCCTAAGACCTAAAAATAGCTAATGGATAGAGTTCCAGTCAAACTGCAACTATTTAGAATGTTGTGAGGGAAATGAATTCTAACTCTATGTTGTTTGTTGGTTTAGTAGCCCATCTAATGGGGTGAAACACATAGTAGGACGATTAGCTTTAAAGTATATGAGATGGATAAGCAACTATAGTTATTTTTTAAGATTGAAGCTTCCTCATTTCTGAGGAGTAGTGAAAGCTAAGGCAGTTGATGATTGATAAATGAGGTTAGAAAAGTCCATAAATTCCATGCAGTGTTATAAAGGTATAAACGAATAGCTAAATTTCTATTCTTTTAGAAGATGCAAATAATATTAAAATATAAAAAACTAATACAAACTAGATCTGAAAAACTACTAGGGAATCCTTTCAAAATATTGCGAAAGGAAGCCTTATTTAAAAGAAATTTAAGCAACAAAAAATATTTGAAAAAAAGGAAATATCATAATGAAAATAAGATCCTCTACTCCTCATTTTAAACCAGTTGGGGTGGAGTGGATACCAAAGATAAAACAACAAAAACGGTTGATTAATATTCAAGAATTTCCGATTAAGTAAAAAATAAGAAATATAATGATACTTAAATTCCATTATTCTAGCTCCGTTTTTCAAGTACCAAACTATTCTTAAATTAAATCTAAAAAAAGATAATAGCTAATCAAAGAAAAAGAAATGAAATGGAAGCAAGACTCTACAACCAAAGGAGAAAATCAGATCTTCACAGCTTCAAAGGCTCTGACTTTCACAAACTCCACCACCTTCACACAAACCAGTCTTGAATTTCTAAAACCAGGCCAATAAGCTCCAGTCTTATAAAGAAAGAACTTCCTTTTAAAGACTACACCATCAATAGAAAATCCAAACAACCATCCCAAAGTTTGCAATACCATAGGAATATTTAACACAATCCTCTTAATACACACCGTCTTCAAAAATCATAAGCTTGTTATGAGATAAATGGTGAAGTGCCTCCATCACTTTCACCAAGAATTCCCAATTTCCTTCCTCTAAGACTGCCTTTGATAGGGCCAAACAAATTCAAATATTTATTCAACTTTTTCTTATGTTGCACCGATTTAGATGGCAAATGGATCTTATTTCCACCTTCAATCAAACCTCCTCTACTCTTCACATTATCCTTATTGAACAAAGGAGGAGTCGCAATAGACTTTTCACTTCCATAATCTAGAACACTTCTAGCATTGTCTTAAAAAATATCAACATCACCTATAAATCAACATTTCCAGAATTGTCTTCTACCACTCCTTCTACATTCTTCTCATCAAGCTTAGGTACTATGACATCCATAACACCATCATTATTAGCAATAACCCCCTTAGGAGCTAAAGAAACAATAGCAAGATTCAAAGGATTTTCAAAAGCTACATTGTTTTCACAGAGCACAACTTGATAACTTGGATTAGCATCATGTCCTTCTTTAACAACACCAAAATTTCCAGCATCTAGAACAAATTCACCATCTTCCATTGAAATCGGATCAACAACAAAATTGCAAACTCCACTATCACTCAATAACAACTGTGAAGACTCTTTATTACTAGGAATAACATAAGCACCATCCTCACTAACCACCTTATCAGCATTAGCCTTGTAATCATTCATAGACCGCATTAACTTTATCACCATATACAATTTTTGAAACATATTTGAATTTCACTCCATTTTCCCATAAAGTAGTAGACAAATTGGTTCTGTTTTTCTTTCTACCATAATTAACATGAATCCAAGGACCATACATATTAACCTCCATTTAAGCACCATTAGCAAAAGATTCATTTTTATCAACTTCAACTCCAGAATTTTGAAAGACATTTTTAGAATAAACCAAAGTAGAATTTTTTGCATTTATCCCATTATCCAGATCATCAAGTTTACCTTGGTTCAATACTCCAGAACAATCTTACAAATAATGTCCAACTTCACCACATTTGAATCATAAAGAAGAAATTTTCTCATACTAAACATTTTGGAAGAAGCGATCAGAATTGCCTTCAACCCAAACAGCTTGAGGTAATTGTTCATCAAGATTGATACGAATATAGATTCTAACAAATTCTCTCCTACCTCAATTGAACATAGTATCATCAAGGAACAATGGTAAACCAATCATTGAAGCTATTCTTGTGATATTAGTCTCATTCCAATCGAATATGGGAGCTGTGGAAGACGGATCCACACAGGAGAGAACAAATGTTTCTAACTTGAGGTAGAAAAATTAGGAGTCCATTCTTCCATACCAATGACATGGCCATCTACAAATCATGGACCTCCACTCAATACAACTTCCTTAGAATGAAATGAACAAAACATCCATTCCATACCTAAGTTGGTAAGATGAAAAGCCCCTAGATGGCTCCATTGTCTACACAACTCATTGCTAATGATAGGGTATGAAATTAAATTGCCAAAGACTTTGACAACAATAGAATTATGAAGCCTATAGATATTATTCTTCTCATTTTTAATCTGAAGCTTGACTACAATTCCATCCTCAGTCATAACAAAATTAATTTCTAAATTCACCACCTTAATATACTGCAATTTATTACAGGCGACACTAGAATTCTTAGACGCCACAATTTCATAAGCAATCTCATTTGATGCTTCCAAATCATTTTTTTGATGCAGCAAATCCTTTCTTTCCTTTTCAGGATCACCAATCTTCTCAACTATTAGACCTTTTCCCTTACCATAGCAAATTTCTTTCATACGAAAACCTTTCGCAATCTCATTAACTAGCTGATCTTTAATAACCAAAGGAGATCACATCATCGACTTCAGAGTTGGAATAGGCAAAAAAGAAGGGTTGCTCGACGACGAATGTCGCCGATCAACCCCCGTCATACGTAGAAAAACTGGGAAATCAATAACTTACTAGATTTTCTCTCACTAGAAAACGTGAGCTTCTCTCACGAGAAAAATGTTTTTAAACAATTTCAATAATTTTCCAACGTATTATTCTAGCTAAATTTCTAATTGATGAAAAGTAGAGCGTTGGTGGATAGGCCAGCAGAGGAAGAACTTTCATGACAGACCGAATGTGGAGATTTCTTGGGAGCAATTTATGGAGACATTTAGGAGTTAGTTTGTGCCACCATCTTCAAGATAACAGATGTAGAAGTCATTTCTAAGACTAGTCCAAAGGAGCAAGATAATGATGTAGTGTGAGGCAAAGTTTACTACTATTGCCATGTACTCTCAGCTAGTTAGTACTCCATAAGAAAAATGGTATATATTTTTGAGGAGCTTGAGAGAAAATTTGAGGCTCCCCTTAGTTCCTTTTCATATTCATGATGTTTTTTAGCTTATAAAAAGAGTGAGACGGGTGGGAAATGATATGATGTCCACCTAGCAGCGTTAGGATGTTAGTAGGAAAAGGTTTTGCTTTTGCTTTGGTTTGGAAGGATGCAAAGAAATTGAAATTATAATTTCAACCCATGACAAAGATACGATATTGACTTCATACTGAGGCATAATATTATTTTCTTATAGTATGGATATGGGTTCTACTATCTTCATCGAGGTTTTGGTTATATCGATTTATATGATTTTCTTATTGATTAAATGCAATGACTACTTTATTGATTTGATTAGATAACCATACTAGTTTACTAATTTTCATATTTTACTAGCTTATCTATCGTACCTTTCTAATATTTCATAGATTTTATTGTTATTATATGCAGGCTTTACTATTTCTTCATAAAGTTATAATCATATTAACTATTAATGTTATAAATTAATTGATAACATGCATTTTCATTCTTTAATGTATTTTAAGTTCAATTGTAGAATTTAGTAACCTGCTAGACTTTTTAGCTCATTATACGTGGTTTAAATAATTTCAAATCAGGGTAGATGATCAGGAGTGTAAGATTGATCATGATTCTTCAAGTTTATTATTATTTATTTCTATTTTGTAGTTATTATTTTGTACTTAGGATTGGATGACTTTTATAATCATATGATTTTTGAGTATTTTATATGATTTTTTAAGCAATGAATACATACATATATTCATATTTTGATTACTAGATTAGTTCCAGCTGATATTATTATTATTGATAAAAGATATTAAATAGCTATGGTGTTGTTATATTAAAAGATAAAATAGAAGAATTCTTCCGATTTAGATTTTAGGGCGACAACCTTTAGTCCTTTAGAATCATCGCTTTCTCTGCCAACACTTCCAATCTCCTTAATCTCAACCACTAATATGTTCTTTCTCTCAACGATGATGGGGATACACCGACCCCTACTCCCGAGAACACTCGTGAGATAACTCTCTTAATCCATTCGAGGAAATCTATTAATCTAGTAAGCCCTTTTATGCCATTCTTCATCGCATCTATGTCAGCATTGTCATCGATATGGAGACTGAAAGGACGGAGGATGCCACACTCTTCGTGCGGGTGAAATTCAGTGTAGCTTTTGTTTGGGGTCAGTGAGTCAGGTCATGTCGGGTTGAATTGGCGGCGTGTCAAGTTCTAGTATGAGATTTTAACTTGTCTAGATAAACGGATTAACTTTGGGTCGGGCATATTAATAGCGGCTCAATTTCATGTTGGACCTGAACCCGACCCAAAAACCAATTTTAACACCCCTAGTTAAGCATTCAAAGCTAGATAGCTACTCAACAAGCACATCAAGTTCTATAACACCATTTAGAAAGATACTTTTGAAATCTATTTGATTCCTTGAAGCATACAATTGCAAGTAACAATCTAATAACCTCAATCATGCTACCACTGCAAAGATTTTCTCAAAATACATTCTTTCTATCTAATTAAACCCTTTTGTAACTGTGGGATAGCTTACATGCTAATGTGATATTGCATGAAAATGATGAGTTCATCAACACCAAAATATCAAAAGCTTCCTTCAAGCAAATCAAACATTATGTTTCTCTAGTTTCAAAGGTTTTGCTATGAGAAAGAGGTCCAAGACTCGCTTTGAAGTGGAGGCCTAGGGTTTCATATAAGCATTAGATTTTAGGACAATGGTGTAAGAGAATATAAATAATTAAACATAATGAAATAAAGGATTCCCATATTTTTACTAACATCCAACATTCAAAATTCATACTATTTTGCAAATGCTTAGGCTCCAAATGACTAGGATCCATTATTTGTCCAACTCCGAAGCTGACCTTAAGAGACACAATGAACTTTTGTGGAGACCCGCTAGCTTTACATAGGTCTGCTAAAGTTTATCAATGTATGTTAAATATGTTTATGGAGTGGCCCATGCATGATTTGTCTCATTCATATTTTATTTCTTCATTATTTGCAAACTATCTTAGAACTAATGTTCAAAAACTTTATTTATTTAATTACTAATAAGATATTGTGTCGTATTTTTTTTTTTTACTTTGAAAGTAAATATTTTGATGCTATGAGTATATAATCTAACATTACTATATAAGACAATCACCCCTTTTGCTTGCTTGCTTTATATAATTTTATAAAAGTCATGATAATTTGAAGAATTAATCTAAATTTGAATAAGGATCCTTAGTAAATTTTATTATAACTGTTATTTATGGTTGTATTATATATAGGGTGAAATTTTAATTTGGAGTACATTTCAAACGAAAATAAGTTAAAGGAGCATAACTTAAATTTCATTCAAATAGGTACAAAAACACAAATTAAATTTATGATTTTTTAGAAAACGTAAATTGAATTAACGTTTTCTCATAAAATTGAGAAAACACAAATTGAATTTATGTTTTTTTAAGAAAATGCAAATTAAATTTACATTTTTTGAAGAAAACATAAAATTTAATTTATGTTTTCAATGTTTTTCTTATTTCGCCCTTTTGCTTTCCTATTTAAATTATAGCTTATTAATATATTTTCTGAAATTAAAAATTTCAATGTAATATTTAAGAAATCTAATATTATAAGAAAGGTTTTATTAGAATGTTATAAAAATAAAATTTAATATCAAGATATAGTTATTTATATTTAATATATTTAGATAAAATTAATGTTGCTTACTTCATATTTATTAAATATATTTTGCTCATTAAAATTTTTATTAACTAAGTAAATTGAATATAGTTAATATAAAAATAATGAATTAAAAATAAATTTAATGAAACAATATGTTTAATTAAATGAATTTTTTGTACATTAATTTTTAATTTAATTGAGATTTACTATTTTTTTTAATTTTAAATAAAAATTATTTTTATTAATCATCAAAAAGTAAGATATGATCCTTTTAGAAGTTTGGAGTTGAGTGACTTATGGTTTAATGATGGCCACCACATGGTGAAGGTCCAAAGGTGATGACTGGTTAATATAAGGTCCAATGGCGACATTCGATAATTAATGGTTCGACGATAGAGGGCAGACAACAGAGGTCCGATGCATGTAGTGGGGTGACACATGTAAGAGACCAATGATCGGGCAGCGGATGTCCGTCAATGGCGCTTTGCCGGCAAACGTTCATTTGATTCGTCTTGTCGAGGTCCTCAATTTGACTAAAATCATGCCAAATTTTGAGACCACTTAGTCATCCAATTATGTCTTGAAGTTTTCAATTACACTTTTAGCCTTGATTTGAACTCAAATTAGATCACTTCTAATATTTAGGATTTCTATTGTCAAGGCATTTGATTCGGCCATAAATATGATGATTAAGAAAGTCATTATTTTATTTAAAATAATAAAATTAAGTAGTAAATAAAAATAAACTAAAAATTACTACATAATAGTTTCATTTTAATTTAACTTATTATTTGATGAAGGCTTCATTTCATACAACATTCTTACTACTTTGCTTTTTAGATGGTCATTGATTTTTTATTCATTAAATTTTAATTAAATAAATTTAATTTACATTTAAAAATTAATGAGCATAAATAATATTAATTTTAACTAAGTATATTAAATAAATAATTATATCTTATAGTCAAATTTTATTTTTATAATTTTAGATTTCTTAAATGTTTAATAAAAAAAGTTAATTTCTAGAAAATATATGAATAAGTAATAATTAAAAAAAAGAAATGCATGATTATTAGATTCAAAATTTTTTTAAACAACTTTAATTTCTGAATTAATATCCAATAGGATCAATACATTTGATCATTTTTCTTTATAGTCTTATTATTTGAATTTTCTGCCGGTCGGGTCGGATTCTCCCACCCGCTTGATAAATCCGAATCCGCTTTTACCCTCTTTCGATCCTAACCGTTCAAATTAGAAGGTTCGTAACTGACGGTCTTCCTCTTATTTTTCGTTTCGGTCCAATATTTAGCCGCGCCTCTTTGATTTCCCGTTCCATTGTGTTGCTTCTGTTGGCGTTCCTTCGGAGTATACTGCTAATCACCGAGGCTCGTCGGCGATCATCGGAGATGTCTTACGACGACGTAGAGATCGAGGACATGGAATGGAGCGAGGAAATCCAGGCGTTCACGTACCCTTGTCCCTGCGGCGATCTCTTTCAGATCACCAAGGAGGAACTCCGCATCGGCGAGGAAATCGCTCGCTGCCCTAGCTGTTCTCTTTACATCACCGTTATCTACAATCCCGACGACTTTAGAGATTCCTCTGAAGAAAGGCCTCCATCCGAGCAGCTAAAGCCTATCGCGGTATCCTAAGCGTTGCTGGCATACGCCGCCAGGTTAGGGTTTAAACTCTTTAACCTTGAAAACGACACGATTTTTTTGTTTGCAAGTCGTTGAGATTAACTGAGAAAATTATGTGGTTAGCGTGATTTATCCTCTTAACTTCACATGTGGATTTGCCTAACGTCTTATTTGTTTTGCGAGAATTCTATTATTGCACATCTGCGTTGATCGTGTTGTATTTTGAAACCCCGATGTGGACTTATATCACCAAGACCGTGCTTTGAACTGATGCTTTGCTTCGATTGTTAGTTACACGCTCTAGTTACCAATGAGATTACTGATGTGAAGGTTTTGTTTGAGGCCATAATCATTCATCTAAATTTTCATTCTTCTAAATTGGCAAAGCTAAAATTCTAGCATAAGAGGGTGGTAAACAATGCAAGATTTAAATCTTCTAATGATTTATATAATTCGCTAGGTATTAAGAAAAGGAAATAAAGTTGGCGTATAAAACAACTAGGGCACGAGATCCGATACTAGACTTTGGAAAAGTTAATTTCATTAAACTCAATGGTAGCAAGTTTCACTTAAAAGATGATAACATCAAGCTACTTCAAATAATGATTTATTTGAAATTTAAGAAAGAAATATTTTTGGTATAACATAAGGAATAAAATAATTAGGTTTTGAGTTTTCCAAAAAGGTTGAAGTGGGGTTTGCTTCGAAAAAGATCTACATAAAGGTAAACATCTATGGTGCACCGATACGGATATGACGACACGGATACGACATGATACGAATACGGGACACGACAATTCTTAAAAATACAGGATACGTATACGGCTCAGATACAACATTATAATATATAAATCATACTTAAAAAAAAATTAATCAAAGCATAATATTTGAAATGACAAAAAAAAAAAAAAATGAATGCAATATCATTTGTAGCATTGTATCTTATAATATCAAAATAAAAGTAAGAATTAAATATTTAAATGTCTAGTACAATAAAAAAAACAAAAATATAAATTGTCCAGTAGATGAAGTTTCAACTATTCAATAGAATGAATGATATGATTAGCTTTTTCAGTGGTTTGTCTTTGAATTTCTATATCATATTCAATGAATATCATAAATTCCAATTCAGACCCAATTCCTACGCCACTAGAGTTCATTATTCTATGAAGGATCGACACAAATAAAACCATATGAATTTGAAACATAAAAATTTTTAAGTAAAAGTGTAGATATGTCGCGGATATGTCGGGGGTCCAAGGGGGCGTTGTCCCCTGGCGGGGTTTGCGGGGTCAAGGGGCAGCGCCCCCAGAACAAATTTGTATCGTAAGAGTTATTTTAAAGCTTTCTCTAGCTTCTCAATGCCTCTTGGTACCATCTGGTACCCATCGTTACCGGGCATTGATGCTGAGCATGGTACCGAGCGTTGCGGAGAGGTACTGAGTGGTATCGAGTTCCAGTACAGAGCAGTACCGATCAGTACCGAGCTGTACAGAGTACCGAGTACTGAGCGATACCGAGTACTGAGCAGTACCGAGCAATACCTTCACTGTTCGCGTCGTCGAGCCGCTCCGTCGACGAAGAATGATCCTGTCGGCTTTAATGCTCGCGTTGTCGAGCCTCTTCGTCGACGCAGGATGATCCTTTTCGCTTCTATGCTCTCGTCGTCGAGCATCTTCGTCGACGAAGGATGATCCTGTCTGCTTCTATGCTCACGACTATAACGAAGAAGGCAAACACCTGTGTAGAAATGAAAAACCTAGCTCGCCGAAATGTTTAAGTCGCGTAAATGAATAGGGATAACAAGCATATAGACGAAATGAATAGGGAAAATTGCGGTTCTGTTTTTTTTTTTTAAATAGGACACGCGTATTCGATACTGGTGTTTGGTCAAATTTAAATAATATTTTAATTGGACACGTCAAAGCCGTATCTGACACGTATCTGTATCGTATTGGAGGCGTATCCGTATCCGACACGTGTCCGATACAGCATGCCTTGTAAATAGGAGTATCCATGCTACATAGGTAAAAAATTATTTCTATATGAGATACCTATTGAAATTTTGTGAGTTATAGATGATATTGAAGCAATTTGGCTTAGATTTTGAGGATGTCAAATAATTGAGAGGATGAGCTTCATTCAGTGTGGTTTGGAGTTGATCATTGTTTGTAAATGATTTGAATTTTTGGTCAAAGGAAATTAATATAAAATATAAATTATAGAGAGCTAAGAATTGATCATTTGAATTTTATTAATATTGAGAAGGCATATAATCAATTACCTTTTAAATTTAATTGATGTGCTTTTAAGAAAAAATGTTTGTATTAAAGGTGGTAATGTTAAAGGCTAGCTTTAGATTTCCTAGGTGGTTGGGGAAGGTAAGGAGAGGCAGGTAGAGTTTGACACATCTCTTAGGTGAGCATGATTATTAAGATGTGTCTAAGCAAGTGCTTTATCTAAAGGTACATTGCCGTGAGCTGAGTGCCTAAAAAAGAGTTGGTGATAATACTTCAAATGTGAAAGATGATTTAGTGTCCATTATGATAAATTGGCATGCGTTTATATGAAAAGAGCATCAAGGGTATGAGAAACACATGTGCATTTGGATCATATTCAACAAACTATAGATATATGAGATTTAAGTTTTTGTAGTACTAAATTTAAGGATAAAGAAGAGTGCTAGGAGGTAGAGTAGGAAATGAATGTCTGGAAATCTAATACTATAAAAGAGAAATTGAATGATGAAGATGGAATAGATAATTGTGATTTTTGGATAGATTGTAGGCTATGCATGCTACAAACTTTAGTAGTTTACTAGTTTAAAGTAATCTATTTACTTTAAATCTTGAACTTGAAATATAAGAACTTCTAAAAATTCAAATTTAGCCCCGTTCATTTTATAGGGATGAGTTTGTTAGACCGGTTCAATCAGTCCGACGGGATAGGCTTACGTGAACAGAGGCAAAAATGTCCACCTGCACGTGCCTCACGGATGCCCGGGCTTGTGTGAGCTGTTTAGGAAAGATTTTTGAGGGAGTTGAGGGAAATTTGAATGTAGGGATTGTTTAGGGATTTCTCTTTGATTTGTATACATTAAATAATTTATTTTCCTAGGGTTAGGGCATCCTGAATTTGGCTGAAATTTGAGATCTCTTAGGTTTAGGTTTCCTTTGGACTCTAGCGGCGTCTAGAGAATCAGGAGAGATTGATCCTCCTCTCGAATTGAGGATCACTTGTATCTTGTTTGTTTTTCTTTCGTTAGTTGATTTTTCTCAATAAAGTGGGCTATTTTTCTTTGATTTTTCCTCTACTTGCTGAGTATCCTCGCTGAATTTGTCAAGATCGTTATGTTTCACTTGAGATCTTCAAGTGTTTCCTATCAAAGTGTTGCATCACTTTACCCAGACAAACACTTTTGAGTGGTGCCTAGATCCTTTGTTGTTTGGAAATCACTGATGATAGCTCCTAACATATTGATATCATCATTGAATGAGTTGTTTTACATTATTTGAATTCATATCCTATGATTTTGAATTTTTTTTTAAATATGTATAGTAAACTTCAGATTCTTCAGAGCTTATTAAAGGTCACAATAGGTTCGTTAATCTATTAGCTTTAATTAAACTTGTTTAACATGACTTCAAAAATTTCTTGATTAGTACTATCCATATTTTACAAATAATTTTTTAATCCGAAATCAATAACAACCTATTATCAAAATCTATATTGCTTTTAGTTTTATTAATTCAATGTTCAATAAGTTCAAATGTCATCTATAGTTTTATATAACATATTTTTTTTAAAATATAATATTAGGATAACACGATATAACAATATGATTTATTTTTAGCTTTAATACTATTATTATTAAATCAAAATAATATTTGGATAATGTTTTACTATGTATAGTTACATAATAATGTTACTTTTAGTTGTATAAAAATATGTTTTTTTTTTAAATTTATCTTTACCTTATATGGGCTCACCTGAAATATACGATCATATTTCTTGGGTTGATTTATTTAAAAATCAAAAGATTATAAAGAAGAGGAAGATTAATATATAAGACTTTTTTTAGGAGGAGAAGTTCAATTCAAATCAGAAGAATACCAAACTCTCCATAGAGGAGAGAAAACAACGAGTTTTTAAAAGATTCTACATGAAGAAAGATTACGTTTGCCTTGAGAGGATAAATAAAAAAATTGTGAATATTTTGGATGTCCTACAATTACATATTGATATTTTTAATTCTATGAAACAAAAGAAAATTGTGCAATTTATCTATGATTTGCAAAATAGATGAAGGAGTAATGAACTTGGAGATGTGTTAAAAGTTGTTTATTTTTTTAAAATTAATTTAAAAAGTTTTTTTATATATTCTTATTATATTTGTAATATCATATTTGAAGCTACTTATATAAATAAATATTAAACTATGACTTCATATTCATATTTATTTAAGTTTAGGACTATATATACTTGCTTATGTTTTTTCTTAATTAGTTACTTGATTAATTCATCTAAAATTTTAATATTTATTTTTCTAATCAAGTGATAGATAAGTTTATTAGTAAATATACAAAATTATCAAGTTATACAAGAAAAAAAACATTTTATTTACAAAAATTCTTTAGACGACATTGAAAATTTCTGGATTGATACTCTCAACATTTTATCGATTATTGCTTAATTCAAATTAGTAAAATTTGCCATCAAGATTTGTATTTAATTTAACATCAATTACATTCTTATGTTGTTTTGCTTTCTCGGAGATTTTTACAAGTTTTATGAATGAAAATATTTTATTTACTAAATGTCATTAAAATTTATATTTCTTTTGTAATACTTATCTAAGCATATGAGATGCTTATATTTTTTTTCTTATTTCTTTATAATTTTATCATATCTTATCATCTATAACACCTGATAAAATTGAAAATATTATTTTAGAGCACATATTCTGAATAAAAAAATGGATGTGTGGCAAAGGACAGGTGACAATGCAATTCAAATATTGTTATAACTATGCAGTTTTAATTTCAACTTATTATTATTTTTATTTTTTTATTTAAAAATAAATATAAAACTAAAAATGATATTTTAATTACAAGAAAAGAATGGGATCCCTCCTGGTATACTTTGTAATGAGATTGTTGAACCTATTCCAAATCTTTTCAAGATTATGATAAAAAAATTAATTACATCACATGTTCTGCCTATTAGTTGTGTATCTGATTACTGCATTATTAATATCTGTAAACCTGATGACTACATACCACCTCATATTGATAGTCATGATTTTATAAGGTCATTCTATACCGTGTCATTTTTAAACAAATGTAATATAATATTTGGACACAAGATAAAAGTTGTTGGACCAAGCGAATTCATTAGATCAGCTTCAATTGAATTTGCCAAGTTCAAATATAAAAAGAGAAAAAAAAGGAAAAAAAAAAAGAGAAGAAGCAAGGAAAAAGGATGAAAAGTAAAATAAAGAATAAGCGTAACCTTTTAAAAGTTTTTAAGAATATGAGATAAAATAAGCATAAACTTAAAAAAAATCAAGAAAAAAATATTGAATGAATAAACTTAAAATAGAAATTTCAAGTTAATGATTGAGAAGTAATAGCTAAAGAGTTATGATTGAGGAGTAACAGGTATATAGTTAATGTAATGTCTAAGAGATTTGGTTAATTTAATATTTTATAATTGTAATCTATTCAAAAGATTGACATATTTTTTATACTATTAAAATATGTATTAAAAGCAGATTAATATAATTATGTAAAAATACATAATAAAATATTATCCAAATATTATTATTATTTAATAATAATAGTATTATATCTAAAAATAAATCATTTCGTTATATTGTGTTATCATAATATTGCATTTTAAAATAGTACTTTATCTAAAACTATAGATGATATTTGAACTTAGTCAACATTGAATTAATAAAACTATTTAATTCAAGGTCTTAATTGAAGGCTTAATAATCAGGATTGTGCTTATATTAATCTTTTATTTTTCTCAAAGTTGCTTCAAAACATTTTTTAAGCACATCTTTTATAAAACAGTTTTCTCCAAAATTTTTTTGATTTTATTGGGGAGATTTACATTGCAAAATAAGTATCCTAAAGATTTAAATAATATGAATTTATCAGAGAAAAATTATAAGCATGAGAAAAGGAAGGATATGAAAATAAATAAGAACAAGAATAAGAAGAAGAAGGGGGGATAGGAAGATGAAGGGAAAAAGTCGGAAAAAAAAGAATAGAGAAAGAAGAAGAAGAAGAAGAAGCAAGAGGAAAAAATGTGATAGGATCGATGGAAGGCGGCAAAGAGAGTGATAGATGGTAGTAAGAAGAAAAAATGTGGTATTAATGAAGTTACCTAGGCGTGAGAGATGGATGGGGGCAGGGAGCATGCGAGTAGCTACGATCGATTGGATGGGAGATATATATATTTTTTAAAAAGCTCTTATCATACAGAAGGTCGTTCACTTTTAATCATACATCCCAAATCTTACACAACGATCTCTCTTAGGCAAAAAAAAAAAAGAGAAGATCTTGCCCACCCTAGATGATATCTCCACAAAAAAAATCAACATAGATAATATCATCATGCTAAGGCATTTTGCCATGCAACTAGCATGCAATGCATGTGAGAGAAAAAACAAAGGATAGAGCAAACTTCATGAAGAACAAATTTGAAGTGCAAAACAAAATGTCACGTGCACACGGTGCACGTGAATAAAAATTTTAAAATAAAAAAATATATAACAAAAAAAATTATTATATGATATATCAAAGATATACAATTCTATATCAATATGAAATTTTAAATTTGTATAAATATATTAAAAAAATTTGTATAAATATAGATGATTTATAACTCTATTATACATGAATTAAGATAAATTGAAATAAAATATTATATATGTAATAACATCTAATGTAGGTTTATAATACAATTTAGATTTATTTCATTTATCTTTGCTAAAGAATCTAATAAATTTTACCTTGAGGAAAAAAAATCAAGTTTTAAGAGATTGAAAAAAATTTGAACAAATATGTGAAGTGGTATGCAGTCACCAGGTTCATAAATATTAATAATGCAGCTATCAGGTACACAACTAATAGACAAAATATGTGATGTAATTAATTTGTTTATCATAATTTTGAAGAGATTTGGAATAGAATAAACAATCCCATTATGAAGTATACTAGTATGTATCTCGTTTTTTTTCTATAATTAATATTATTATTAGTTTATATTTATTTTTAAATGAAAAAGGGAAAAAAATAATAAGTTTAAATTACAACTGCATTGTATTGTCACCCATCCTTTGTCACGCATCTATTTTTTTGGTTCAGAATATGTGTGTTCTAAAAAAATATTTTAAATTTTATCATGTGATATAAATGATAAAATACAATAAAATTATATATAAATGAGAAAAAATATAAACATCTCATATGCTTAAATAAGTATTACAAAAAATATAGATTTTGATTGCCATTTAGTTAATACAATTTTTTCATTTATAAAACTTATAAAAATCTCAGAGAAAGTAAAACAACATAAGAATGTAATTGAAACTTAAATTAAATATAAATCTTGATGGCAGATTTTACTGAATTTAAATTAAATAATTATTGATAAAATATTGAGTATAAATCTAGAAATTTTCAAAGTCATCTAAAAATTTTTTATAAATAAAATGGATTTTTTCTAGTATAACTTGACAATTTTGTATATTAGCTAATAAACTTATCTATCACTTGATTAGAAAAATAAATATTAAAATTTTAGATGAATTAATTAAGGAACTAATTAAGAAAAAACATAAGAAAATATATATATTCCTAAAATTAAATAAATATGAATATAAGGTCATAGTTTAATATTTATTTATATAAGTAAATATGATGTTACAAATATAATAAAAATATATAAAAAGCTTTCTAAATGAATTTAAAAGAAAAAATGAACAATTTTAACATACTTCTAAGTTCATTATTCCTTCATTTATTTTGCAAATCATAGATAAATTGTACAATTTCTTTTTGTTCCATATAATTAAAAACACCAATGTGCAATTGTGGATCATCCAAAATATTCACAATTCTTCTATTTATCCTCTCAAGGCAAACATAATATTTCTTCATATATAGAATCTTTTAAAAACTTGTTGTTTTTTATCATCTATGAAGAGTTTGGTATTCTTCGGATTTGAATCGAACATCTCCTAAAAAAATTCTTATGCATTCATCTTCCTCTTTTTTACAATCTTTTGACTTTTAGATAAATCAATCCAAAAAATATGATCGTATATTTCAGGTGAGCCCATCTAAGGTAAAGATAAATTTAAGAAAAAAATAAAAAATTAGGTATTTTATAAACATAAATACATGAAAATTTATTATATAATTGAGATAGATCATAGAATAAAGACAAGTTTAATCTAGTGTAATAAAAGCATGAAAAAAAATTCAAAAAGAAAGTTATTTGATCATCTTTATTATTTTATTATAAGACTTTCTCAAATAAAAATTAATTATGTTTTATGTAATATTAAAAGTAATTAAAATTAGTTGTAGGTTAAGAAATGTTAAATTTAATTTTAATTGTGACTTTCATAAAATCAGTTAATATAATTACAAAATGATAAATAATAACTTTTGTCATTTTATGCTAAGCAAGTGATGATCTTCAACATACATAGTTTTTTTTTTGAAAAAGAAAAACATTATATTAGAGTAAAAAAGGGTTACACAAGATAAAGAGCAAAATAATAAAAAAGGCAAAATGAAACCAAAAGAGGGCTCAGTAATCAACCGAGGCTCCCAGCATCCCCAAAGCCTCGCACGGGCCATCCAATAAGATGAAGAAAGCGCACCAATCGATCCAACCAAGTTTGAGAACATCACCAAAGGTTGCCATCAGCATAACGACGAGGACACGAGCCCCAGCCACATCATTGCCCCACAATCCGGCGATCCTCCAAAACGACCAAAAAACCAGATAAGCAATCCAGATAAAACAATAGGGAAAAATCACTGTAGAAGAAGGGATTATCTTCTTCTCCTGCCTCTCCCACGAAATCTCCCACGAGAGGCAACAGAGAGGACATGTCTTTCTCGAACCAGTTTAAAATTGTGTCCAGGGTTAGAGCCACCGTAATAATCCGAAGATGAATCGAATTCGGATTCAAATTCAGACGAACAATGCAACCAATCAACATGGGTCCTAACATCCATTCCAGAATTATCACCCACATGATACACCACTGCTTGGGTGTCGATCAAATTCACAGATACATTAACAAAAGTATTATCCAGCCGTCCACATTCCTCGTTAAGGTCCACAGGCGCAACAGACTTACTCGAAGCCTCGACACCCGAAACAGGAGAAACAACATTATCCCTCCAGAATCGTCATTAAGACTCTGCCGCGAGCCAGACAAAGCCGAATCCTCGACACCCAAAGCAGGCACAATAAGAGACGATGGAGAAGTCGAGGGATCAATCTCAACCAAAACAGGACAACAACCCAAAACATCGCTATTGTTAACAACATCACGAGGAATTAATGGGGCCGGAAAAACCCCAACCTCAGCACAAGGCACAACAGCATCCCCCAACACACCAAAAGTCCCACCAGCCAACGGGGCAGGAGAACCCACAGCACCAGGAGAACAAACCGATGAGCCATGAGTGGGCAAGGCAGCAACCGCAACACCAGTATTAGCAATATCACTACTCAAAACCTCCAGCACAGAAGGAACAACGACATTATCAACATTTTCAACACAGTGGGGGACTAAATTTGCGTTCGGGATAGAAGAATCATTAGGAATAAAAGCCGATGCAGGACGACAATTACTCAGAGTATGTCCAATACATTTACAGGAAGCACAGAAATGATGAAATTCATCTAAAACAACCTCCTGAACATAACCTAAAGTTTCAGAGCCTAACTAAACTTGATGAGGATAAGATTTCGTTATATCAAGTTCGACTAAAACACGAGCATTTGAAGGTTGGGAACCAACAGAGGTTGCTTCATCAATTTTCAAAGGCTTGCCAAAAATCTCACCAAGCCCAAAGAGAATCCGAGGGGAGAAGAAGTGTGGACGAAGATGCAGAAACGAAATCCAAATCAGAATAACCGGCGACTCAACACCTATATCCAAGCTAAGCGACCATTTTGTTAATTTCATATAGCAATTAAAAACAAGGTATGATCGGTGATAAAACACCCTACAGTAATCGAGATCGTTGGATAACTTGATCAAAATGTGAGAGGGATCCAACAAAGTAACATAAACTTCTTCTTTAAGCTTCAAATTGAAGAAAAATTTCCGAATAGAGTCAAGAGCAGGTCTCTTAGAAGGGAAAAAACCAACTAACGAGAATTGAAATGGGGCAGCTAAATCGTTGATTTCCTGGTCAGAAATCCATAAAGAAGGCAAACCACGGAACGTAGAAGTCCGAAATCTGGATAAGAAGGCGTAGAACCAGCAAGTGCCTCTAGAAAAGGTCGAGAATGAGAAACTCCTAAAAAATCAGGGTCCCTAAGTTTACTAGGCGCCATACCGGCACCGCCGGAGGAAATCAAGAAAACCAACCAAAATAGCCACCAAAACAAAAGTAGAACATAGGAAGGAGAAAACTTCTCTGAATCCAGGAGATCGCCGGAGGGGAAGCCCCATCGGGGCGGGGACCCTGGAACAAAGCGAAACCCTAGCAGAGCCGAGGGAAAAGTCGTGCCTTGATGAACGAATGATATCACAAATTAGTTGATTATTCATAACTCTTCCTTTTAACAATTTGTTTAAATCTCATATATTATTTGTATTTCATAAATTAAAAGTTTTAAAGTATAAATAATAGTTCAAATTTTTAAAACATTGTGAATATATAGTGCTTTTATGCTATAATAAGAAATAAAACATAATATTAATCACTAAAAATTATGGTTTTGGTACTATGCCTATGCATATATACATAAGAAGTTATGTAGATAAGCATAGAGAAACACATACACGATGAAAAAAAATACTTAATTTTGAAGCTTAAGACAAAAAAACATATATTTTGTTAGGTTAATTCTAAAAATTTTAACTGATAATTTATAAAATTAAAAAAACTACTATGTTTCACCATTCAAGCAATCACAACAAGAATTTTAAAGATTCCAATGTGAAAAAGATACTTAAAGTGAATCTGATTTTTCATTTTGAATGTTGCCTATTATAAAAAGTAAAGTATTATTGTGATAAAAAAAATTATTATGATGGAATTATTGAGATAAAGCATTCTTATGATGAAATAAAGAAATAATAGTTATATAGATGATATAATGTGTATGAGATTTATTTAATTTAATATTTCTTAATTGTAATGTTATCAAATGATTGACATATTTTTATACTATTAAAAGTAATATTATTATGTAACAATACATAGTAAAACATTATCCAAATATTATTGTGATTTAATAATAATAGTATTAAAGCTAAAAATAAATTATATTATTATATCGTGTTATGCTAATATTATATTTTAAAAAAGTATGTTATATAAAACTATAGATGACATTTGAACTTATTGAACATTGAATTAATAAAACTAAAAACAATATAGATCTTGATGACATGTTGTTATTGAATTCGGATTAATAAATTATTTATAAAATGTGGAGAGTACTAATCAAGGAATTTCTGAAGTCATATTAACCAAATTTAGTTCAAAAGCTAACTGATTAACGAACCTTTTGTGATCTTTGATGAGCTTTGAAGAATCTGAACTTTACCATACATATTTAAAAAAAAAATCAAAATCTTAAGATATGAATTCAATGATATTCAAATAATCAATGATGTTCACCATAAATCATATTCCTTTTCTAGTACAAGTTGAAAATTTTGTATATTGTAAAAAGACATCGATAGTAATTATAGTTTATCTAATGGGAATAAGAATTATTCAATCATGCAAAATCTCTCATTTAAATTTATATTATTTTATCACTAAAAATTTCATATTCTTTTGATGTCCAACTAAATTTATTTTCATTGCTGCGAAAATATAATGACAAATTCATAGTTGAAGCATCCATTAGATCAGGTTATGGTCTAGGAAAAATAATCAAACATGAAGTTAAATTTATAAAGCATTCATACATACAGCTAAAAAAAGAAAATATAGAAACTTTCCTATTGTCAACAAAGAATTCAATCAAGTTCGAATCACTTGTATCATAGTTTATTCAAATAATGATAAACAAATAAATATAAATTGGAAAAAAAAAATTCAAGCTCTCAATTATGGCATTTACATACCCAGATTTGCTCGGTAAGAATCCTTAAACGACACAATCAATTAATTAAATGATTAAAGAAGTCTAATAAAGTTAGCTATCATTTTATTAGAAAACTAACTTCTATACTTTTAGACAGATTAATCAAATCATAAACAACTATATATGTCAAAATTTAAATAAATATGAATATGAAGTCATCATAGACACTAATGGTCAAGGTTCTGATGAAAGCACAAAAATCAAGAAAGATGAAATTCAGCATGATTCTTCACATTTAAATAGTGAAGATTAGGGGTGTCAATTTTGGGTCACGGGTCAGGTTCGGGTCGAACTTGGAATTGACTCGATAATGTTCGGGTCAACCCGAACCCGACCCATTTTTACAAACGGGTCGATTTTCTGGACCCAAGCCCGACCCGCTTTGGGTCAACCTGACATGACCCGAAAGCGGGTGCCAATATGCTTGGCGGGATGCCAGAAGCCGGACGCTAGCGGCCGGACAGCTGGACTTGGAGGACCTGGACGCGGGCACAGGCCTGGACGCGGCAGTCGACAAGCTGGTTAGCTTGGCTAGCCCTCACGTGGGCCTGGTCAGCCTTGGCACGGTCACACGGACGGACCTCGGGTTCGGGTCCTCGCCTCCTCGGGACATGCAGGCTTGCCGCATGCGGGTGAGTGGGGCAGCCGGGCAGGGGCGGGATTTGCCACGGGCTGACGGGCAGCGACTGGCAAGATGGGAAGGGGTGGGATTGGCCACGTGCAGCGGTGACTCACGCGGAAGCTTAGTCTGCGGGCAAGTGGGGGGGGGGGGGGGGGGCGGTGGGGGGGGGGGAGGGGGCCACACGGGATTGGCCACGGGCAGAGGTGGTCACCCGGGCAGCTCCGTCAGCGGGTCATTTCCAGGTTTTCGGGTCAACCCGAACCCAACCCGATTTTTGAAATGGGTCGAAAACTCTAACCCGAACCTGAAATTTCCGTGTCGTATTCACGTCGGGTTTTCAGGTTGTGTCTAATATTGACACTCCTAATGAAGATAAGTCTAAGGAGATTCCTCATAGGATTCTAAGGAAAGTAATATGAATAATGGTGAGAAAGAAAATACATAGGAGGTATGTTGATTCTCATGCTAATGATGGAGATGAAATTTTGCACTTAACTCGCAAAATAAATTTCGCTTTAGCAAGAACGAAACAATATCTAATTTATTTTTTCTAATTGCTGCTCGAAGGCAAAGTTTTCGGCCTCCCCATATTTACTGATAGAACTTTGGAGTTAATAAAAAAAAATTTACCTCCAGGTTTTTGCAAGAGAACTACAGGGGGAATAGAACCAGTTAGGAAGACTGTGGGAGAGGTAGAATAGCAGGAGAGTTTCTTGATAGTTGTTGGACATAAGAACCGAATGCGACATCTCGTGGAAGACGCGATGATACGAAGAGACGTACGGACAAGTAAAGAGTAAGGGTGGAGATTAATTTAGAAATTTTAAACGTAGGAACAAGATCCCTTATGGGAAGAATCACAAGCGACACTTTAATAGTTGTATAGATATATGATAGATTGTCATCTAGTATTCTAAGCAATCATGAAGTGATTGAAGAGTTCCTAAACATTATAGGATTTTATGAAAGATCAACATTAAGTCCGTTTATTTTATATTTTCTATGATAGTGCTTAAAAGGATATTGATAATCAAGTATCTTGGTGAATGTTTTATAGATGACATGATTTTAATCTGTAAGAATTTTGTTAAAATATATGGATATTCAAAACAATGAGAATATATTTAGATGATAAAGGTCCTAATATTTTTAGAAAAAAAAAGAGTATATTATATGAAATTTTGTGAATGAAATATTAATAATTATTTGCAAATGGAATTAGAAGATAAATTATACTTTGGTGTGATAGTTTGAAGTATTATGGAACAATTTTACAAAAGAATGGATTAACATTAAGAAGTTCCTTAGGAGTTTGCAATTAAGATAGATGTGTTGTAGGGGTTTGAATGTTGGGTGGTATGGCATGAAACCAATGAAAATGGTGCCATAGATGTGCTCATATACAAGCATAATAAATTGATATATGATTATGTTAAAGGAATGGTGAGAGTATCATTTATTAAAATTTAGTGAATGAAAAATATACTTAGTTTGTTTGGACATGCAAAATAAAAGATAGAAAATGTATCAGTAAGATGAGATGACAAAAGTAATATTAAATTTTCAAGATGAAAATGGGTAGAATTTAAAGAAGAGTAGAAGTAATTTGTGTAAAATAGATTAAGACCTCAAGCACTCACTTAACATGAGTGATTGGAGAAGAGGATTTATAAAGCCTATTCCAATTACTTGGTATGAAATTAATTTTAGTGATGAATCATGCATCTAAGTTCATAATTATTTGCTAGTAGTGTTGTTTGTTATGACATGAAGTCATTACTACTCAGTGCATAAATTATTTGCCAAAATCCAGCTAATCAAGAATTTAACAATGCCATTTTAATGTCTGAATTGATACTTCAATTCTATGAAAGGCATTCGTATTCATCTTTAAAAATAAGATAGTAATGCATATCGAGAAGCTTAGTAGAGGATGAAAATTCAGTACGTCGCCTCTTTGCTATAGTTTTAGGCTAAAAGCTGTTGCTTATTCTAGGCTGTTAACTCCAGCAATCGTGCTGCAATTTATAGTGAGAATCTTTTGCGTTTTCTGTTTAAAATATTGGGGGTTTGGGCTAACAAAAAATTTGGCTCATAGAAAATCTGAGCGATTCATTTCTAAGCCAATGAAAGGGGGGACCTTAAGTATAATGTGAAGATAAGAGATGACCATTAACATAATTTTTGCATGCTGAGTTTAACCAAATAGAACAAGTTAAAAACATCACCATTTATACCTGCATGCATTTAAAACATGTTTTAAGGATTTGCTTGGTTGAATGTTATATACATTAACATAGTTTTTTAAACAAAAATATTATTTAGATAACAATTTCATCTTTGAAATTTATTGCATTTGGCTTATGTTAATTTACTTAAAAAAATTTTCAATGTCATTTAAAATAATTAATGATGATTAAGATATATATTTTATTATTTTTAATTCATTAAAGTTTAATTAATTTAACTAGCAACCTATTTGTGCGGTTTTTAGATTACATCAATCTTGGCTACAAATACTATTCAAAGTACCTCAATATGAGAGAGAACATTAAGTTAAATATATTTTATCATAAAGAACATAACGTTTGAGCAAAGAAAACATTGAACCAAACAAAAGCCTAATTCACATGATTTTTATTCTTCATCTCCTCACTTCAAACCCAAAGAACAAATTGTAATATAGTACTTGTCCATACAAATTTTAAAAAGGGAAAATAAAATAATGGACATGCCCACACATTTTTCTCCCCTTTTCTTTCGAGGCCACTAAAAAAGAAAAGGAATAATCTACTCATCGTTGGAGAGTCCTTCAATGCCTAGAACTTGAAATAAGCATTACTATATTTTTCAAAGTTTAAAAATGTGAAATTTGGAATCGAGGCGTTTTGCTTTAGTGAGGCTAGGTGTGCCTTGAGAGGATCGAAGCGTAAGCCTCGAAATAAAAAATAAAATAATTTTTTTAAAAAATAATTCATAAAATGACAAAAATGAAATAAATCATCAACATAATAACTTGTTTCAATATAAATATTATTATAACACAAAAGTTTGAAATTAGATTCAAATTTAAGATTCATTTAAAACTTAAATAAACACTGAGGATTACGACCCAAGATAGTCTTATCCTCACTTTGACATTCTTATAAGAATTCTCATAATCTGTGTCAAGGTCATCTTCAAAATGTTCTTCAAGCCCCTAGTCTAATTAATATTGTGTTAGATATAATTGAAAATTAAATAACAAATTAATAACAAATAAATAACCAATGAAACTTAATATTAGCTTTAGATTTTTTTGAAGCTCCAACTTTACTTTGTTTTTCCTTTCATATGATTGTGAAGTAAGTTGTTTCCAATTTGATAGGAAACACTTGGATTTCCAAGTAGTTTCTCACCAACACCCAGCAGATCTAGGAGAAAAACTGCTATCCACAGCAGAAAATCAGCCCAAAAAACAGTGAAATCTGAGAGAAATAGGGAGAAATCCTTGGAAAACAATAGAAACGATTGTATACCACTAGTAG
>NW_021319178.1:14530579-14676841 GCF_001605985.2 Dendrobium catenatum | reverse complement strand
GGCCGGTCCAATGGGTCGGGCCTTCGTCGTCGCCAATCCTCTTCTCTTCCTTCCCGGAAGTCTCTCCTTCTATCATGTTCTTCTCGCCTGATGGACTCCCGAGGTGGCATCCTCCCGTTGCTGTTAAGCAATTCCACCTCCTCTTCCTCTTCTGGATTCACCTTCTCCTTACCCCTACTTCCACTACCTTCTCCTCTGTCCTCCACTGGCACAGCCCTTGCTTGCCCTTCCAACAACTTCTTCATCATCTCCTCCAAAGCCATGAATTTCCCTTCCACATTCTCACTCAACGTCGCCATCTTCTCCTCCAGGTCCGCCTTAAATTGACCCACCTCGGTCTCCAAGACTTCTACACGTTTAGATGCCATGGGAACCAAAAGATGGTCTCCGGATCCCTTCCGAAAAGCAAAAATCTGCAGCGAGACAGTGGACAACAGCCCCCCCACCGTCCGGATCTTCGCTCTGATACCAATTTGATAGGAAACACTTGGATTTCCAAGTGTTTCTCACCAACACCCAGCAGATCTAGGAGAAAAACTGCTGTCCACAGCAGAAAATCAGCCCAAAAAACAGTGAAATCTGAGAGAAATAGGGAGAAATCCTTGTAAAACAATAGAAACGATTGTATTCCACTAGTAGACAAACAAAACCAAAGCAAGATACAATGTTCTTCAATTCGAGAGGAAGAACAACTCTCCAACAATCTCCGGCAACGCCAAGAGCCCAAGCAAGAAAACCTAGAAGACAAAACTCATTCAAAATCAAGATGAAACCCTAATCCCCTCATAACTCCCTATTAATACAATCTAATTCAAATTAAAAGCAAAAGGACTACTCTACCCTTCCTTCTCCCTCCAAAAACACTTAACCCATGTTTGAATTGCAAGTGGACCCCACTCCCTGGCTCCCTCTCTCTTCCGCCCGGCTCTGTGTCCGCCGTCTGTAGAACTGGACCGGCTGGGCCGGTCCAGGTTGAGCCGGTCCAAGCTGGACCGGCATAACACAATTCAATAAACTATTCAATGTCAACATTGATTTATTTATTCTCCTTATCATTATAAATGTTCTTCAACTTCAACTTCAAGTTCAAGACCTTCACTACTTCTAGGTGTTACCAAGTGGTCCTTTAGTCTGTTTCTCACAAAAATTGTATTTCATGTAAATACACCTCTTTTTCGCACCTTCACTTGGCACTTAAACTTGCATGTCATATTTTCAAGTTGGATCTTTTCTTTTTACGCCATCAACCATTCTAATAAATCAAAGAAATTAATAAAAGACCATCAAATAAAAAAAAATGAACTTAACAAAATATATTTACAATAACTTTTGATAAGATAATCCAAATAAGATGGAACAGGGCGATAAAACAAGTAAAATTCTATAAGACAATTCAAGCATGTCTAGAGTGAAGAGAGCAGTAAATGGTACAAATTTCAGGAAATTATAATGATACGATGCACAAAAAAAAAAAAAAAAAAAAATGCAATGAAAAAAAAAAAAAAAAAAAAAAAGAATGCAAATGAAAATGACCATTCTTCTTGGAGATTTGCTCAAATCATCAACTTTCTTTTCACATGACTGCAGATTAAACACAAATCTCAACATTCTTATCACATGAGCATGACTTAAGACTAAATCCTGTTAAAAGCAAAAATGACAACATTAAATCATACAGAAACTTAAATCACATTCCTTCTTTAATGGATTTGAGCAAGATTTAAGCATGATTTAATCTAAATCCTGCCAAAAAATAAAGGATTACTTTAAGTCCTACATAAAGTTAAATTCCATTCCTTCTTTGGTGGATTTGAGCAAGATTTAATGATGATTAGCCTAAATCTTGCCAAACAGCAGAAATAACATCTTTAAATCCTATAGAAACTTAAATCCCATTCCTTTTATGCAGAATTTGAACATGATTTAAGCATGATTTAGCCTAAATCTTGCCAAACAACAAAAATGACAACTTTAAATATGACAAAAACTTAAATTCCGCTCCTTTGGTGGATTTGAGCAAGAATTAAGCATAATTTAGCCTAAATCATGCAAAATAGCAAAAATAACAACTTTAAATCCTACAGAAACTTGAATCTCTTTCCTTCTTTAGTGGATTTTAGTAGGATTTAAGCATGATTTAGCCGAAATCTTGCCAAACAACAAAAATGACTACTTTAAATCCTAAATTAAATCGCATTCCTTATGTATTTTGCTTTAACGGAATTTAGTCGAAGAAGCGCGTGATAGGAAAGAAAGTTTGTTACGTTTGCTGCGAGCTCCCGTCGTAACTTCTAATATGATAGGAACAGCATTGTTGGAGCAAAGAAGCTTCCTTGAGTGTCTCTTTCAAAACTCTACTTCATGTGCTGCAGTCGAAGCATGTGAAGTTGAAACATCAACGAAGAAACCTTGAGTGCCTGTTGGGGATGTACTCAATTCTAGGTGCTGATTGCGTGTTGGAGACAAGCTCGATGTTGAGGTGCTGCATTGCATCTCGCATGTTGGAGATGCACTTGAAGCTGGGAAGTTGCAAAGGATCTACGAAAAACTCTTGTAACCTCTTTCTCCCGAGACCTACCTGATCCAATTCAAAAAACTGCTGCTCACGCGAGAGTGGCTGGGACGGAAAGTTAAATTTTGAGTAATATTAAAAAAAAAAACCTTAAATTTAATAAAATTGTTTGAGGCAGCGCCTCAAGATGTCTTGAGACGTATGTCTGGTATGAAAAAGACGTAAGCCTCACTAAAGCTAGTGAGGCTTAAGCCTTGAAGCACCCATCATGCACCTCAAGGCGCACCACTCGATTGCTTTTTAAAAACATGATATTTTTGCATTCTATCATATATGTGGAGATTCAACCCTCAAGACAATGTTATATGCTATGTGTGCTGTGCGGTTTAATCTTGTAGGCTTATTAGTGTAATTTAGTCATCACAAGCCTTCTTAGTAGAACTCTTCTATGCAGAAATAAAAGAAGCTCTTGAAGCTCTGTGTACCCCACCTTATTTGGTTCAATCATCTCCTACCCCACCTTATTTGGTTCAATCATCTATAGGAGGATCTATGACATAGAATGTCTAGGCTTTCGATACATGATCCCTTGAATTGCGGAACTTGCAATGGCTATGAGAACCTCTATTCATGCTTCACGACTCGTGCAAGATATAGGACCTTTTTGTTCTTCCCTACATGTTTTCCACTTGCCTGCTTGGCTCATCCCTAATATTAGTAGGGCTTATTGCTTTTTAAAAAAATAATATAATCTTTCCAAAAACCTACTTAGCAGCAGATTACCTTATACAGTCTGGAATTTGTATGCATATTTCTGTTTAATTTTCTATTTTTAAATATAATTTAGCTACCTGAGTGAGCTATATGCTAATTTCCATCATGAACTTTTACAGGTTAGCTGCCTGCATATACTCTGCAATATTGTTCTCTAGCTGCTCCTGATTCCTTGTGTACCACTGTTATAAGAGTTTTAGGTTTTTAAAGCTGATGTAACACTATTTTCTTTAACATTCATGTCAATTTTGTTGAACTATGTAGTCTAAATGAGATGAGGCTTTTACCTATATATTATTTATAGTTCCCGAAAACAACATTGTTTTGAGTTTGTTTAAAATTTAGCTATCTAATCTGCCGTTTTGATGCGATCACTTTCTTAAATTCTCTGGTATTTGCTTCCATTAATATTTTCTGGTTGTGTTCACATGTATTAGTTTGTAAAAATTGATTTTGCTTGAAGTGTGGATGGTAGTGGTGAATATATTGATAGAGCCAGTAAATTTATTATGTTGAAAAATTGGAGTAAGTATATGCCCTATAATTTGTGATACTTTAGGTTTGTTTGGGATAGCTTTCTGATTGTTTTGTCTTTTAGATAACAATTATAATTTCATTTGATTATTATCATTTTTAGCTTTTTCATTATTTTTAAGAAATTTGTGTGTTGGAATGTTGTTTGCTGCAATTATAGTAGTACATATGTTTTTTTATAATAACCAATGTTTTGAAAACCGGACCGGACCGGTTATATATTATATTAAGTATTATTCTTATAAATATATTATTCTTAAATGATATTTATATGTATAAAATTTTATTATATATTTTAAAATTTTATAAATATTATTTAAATATTCATATACTTATATTATATGATTTTTATTTTATTAATTTTTAATAATATTATTATTTATTACGTCATCTGGTTTGACCGGTCGAACCGGTCGAACCGTGAACCTCTCCCTCTTCCGGTTCGTTATCCGGTCTAGTTTTCACAACCTTGATAATAACTTCACAATTAATTTTATAAAATATTGTTCCCGTCCCAAACAGACCCTTCAGAGCATATCAAAAGTGATTATGGAGCAGTGCTTTCATAATTTAACTTTTTAGACGTCAGAAACACTTTAGTTTGATTATTATTTTTTGGTAGATTTTCTATAGTTTTTGTGATTGTTATTTATTACGATCAGATATACTAATATCTGATAAAAAATTATATTACTCAATAATTTTACAAAAAAAGTTGGTTCTATTGTAATAGTTTTATAACATTTTTTTTAATAAAATATGGTCACAGCAAATAACTCTTATAACTTGTTGAGATGGAAGGTTTGCTTTTAGGCTGTGTATAACGTTTGCTTTTCGGCCATGTAAGATTTTTGGTTCTTCATAAGCTTTAGGTATGCATAATTGATTTGGTAGACGTGTGCTTAGTATTAAGTAGATTTTCAAATGCAGCATTATCTCATTTTAAGTTTTGTTTCGGACGGCTTTTTTTCTGCTTCTTAGGGCATCTTCAACTGAAAAATTCATTTTTCACTTCAAAATACAGTAAAACTCCAAAATGCTGGAATTCCTCTTCAATCGGACTTCATTTTTTCTCCTCTTTCGTATGCTTTTTATCTCGTTCCAAAGGAACAATCTTTCTCCTCTTTGACGCACTTCTTTTGCAAATCTCATAAGTCAATTTTTTTTGGCGTAGGTGAACAATGCGGCGTCAATATTGTTATCGCATTGCTCACTCCCAAGGATTAACACACTTGTTTATCGTTCGATTGTGAATGATTTTAAAGTAATTTTTTTAGTACAAACGAAGCCTTATTCGTGTAAATTGATTTGGTTGAAAATTTCGAATAAGTATATATTATCAATATTGTGAGATTTTTAGCATACTAAATGGTGACTATATTTGATTAAGGCTTCGTATATTTTTAATAAAATGGATAGAATTAAAAAAAAAATAAAATTTAATAGTTTGATAGTTTATAATTTAATTTAAGCTAAGCTATATCATGGTATTATTTCGATCCTCGGGGATAGTTTCAAAATATCAGAAGGATAGGAAAATATTTGGAAATATTTTGGCTAAAATTTTCTATGTTTTGACTTGGCTAAATTTTTCTGTTTTGACGTTGCAAAAATTTGCCCTAACTTAGAAGGATTTCTTCTATCGCATGCGTTTTATTATATGAATACTCATACAATATGAACATAACATGATGGTGAAGGAAACATAACTCTTCATAGTGAATTCTACATAATTATATCATGCTTATAATGAACTATACATATGATGATACATATCTAAAACCTTGCATTGAACCTTGATTGTTTATATGTTATAAATAAAATGATTAAATGAACATGAGATTTATAAATTTTCATCTCTTTACATGATATCTTGCATATCATAAACATATGAACCTAAACTTTATGTTGTTACCAAAAATTATAAGTTTACATGACAATCTTTCCATAAAATTCATACACTATGTGTAGCATATGGGTTTAAAAGAGTAAAATAACAAAAGCAATTCTCATGAACATGATACCTTGTAAATGATGTTCTATGTTTCATCATCACCTAGAACTTGCTTGTGTCATAGTTGATGTTGCATTAGGATTTATGATACGATTTTATATATATCACAATCATCCCGTCAAAATACTTATCATAATAATCATACCATAAGATCTATATCATAGTTGTCATCAGCAAGATCAGTGGCATAATCATCTATAGTAAATCTTAACCATCATATTCTACAACCAAGATCACACTGTCAAATAATAATCTTGTCATATATAATATTCACAACCAATTTGCTTGAGGACCTATTCTAGAACCCTCAACTGCTTTCTCCACTTACTCAAGGGGGCATCTTGCACTAGAATAATTCTAATTAGTTGAAGGTGGAATTTTCATGTGATATGTTTTTTTGTAAATAATTGATGTTGTTTAATTGGGCTATGCCCAATGATATTTTAATGTTTGCTTGCTATCACTTTCTATTTCTATTATTTACTTTTATTTTAAAAAATATTGGATAAAATATGCTTGATAAGCTTTTCTTTATTTTAAAAACTTAATCATCTTATTCTTAAAGTCACTCAAAGAATTTAAGATTGAAAAGGAATCCTCAGTTTCAATAGGTTATAAACTAGCTACTATAAGCTGTGGCAAGTGAAAAATACTAGCCACTATGATTATAGAAAATGGGAAAAGTTTCCTCTAACCTACCAATATCCCACCATTAATATATTTGAGAGTTTTAATGGCTAAATTGTGGAAGCCATTCATAATAAAGATTATTTTATGTCACACTAATGAGAGCAAGAGCTCATACAAGAGATCCTTCTAAAAACAATGCATTTCAAAAAGATTAAAGGCATGATCTGTGACGCCCCAGGCATCCATAGTGAAAGGATTCGTCTGACAGTCTTGATCAATCTCCATTCATGCTCCCTTGCTCGGACCTGAAATTGTTAACCACATATAATGAGCTTCAAAAAGCCCAGCAGGTCACCAAAAACCTACAACTGAAATCAAAGCACGGTACGGAAGCAATATGCATGTCAATCAGTCAAATCTATAACAGTCAGTTGCACATGATCAGTGAATCAATGCAGATACGGAAATCAGTACAGAAACAGTATCGATGCAGATAACGAAAATCAATGTATGAACAGTAATCAGTACAGTAACAATAGTTAATGCGTAAACAATATCAATAAGAAACAGTAACTCCTAAATCCACAGCCACAGTAGAAGAATCAATAAACAGTTCAAAGGTTCGTAAAGCTCAATAAATCAAAAATCAGTTCGTGCATCAAATCTCTTCAGTAGTCGTCTTATCTATCACATCAATCTATAACATAAGTCAGTCGATGTAGTAGAATCGTATCAAAACATATGCTGCAAATCAATCAGTTATTCAATATAACTTTATCATTAAATCATATGCAATCCAGTAATCGATATCACATGTTCCGTAAATCACATATCATTTGATCAGTATCTCAATCATTACAGCAGCGTATGTATCAATATCCATATCAATAACAATTCAGTGATGACATGAACGATTATGCTATAACAGTGAAATCGAATCAATCAGATCAGTAAATTAAGTAATTCCGGTCAATAATATCAATCGGTATGGAATCACATAAAACGATCAAATCAATACATCGTAAGAACAGATGAAATCAAATCAATAAAATCATCGAATACAATTGAAATCAATCAATGCAATAAATCAATAATCACTACTCGGTGTATCACATGTATCTTGTTCGGTGTATCACATGTTATAAGATCGGTACAATGAATCAATGTATCAGTGGTATCGGTATCGGTATCAGTATCGGTATATGTATCCATGAATCAATACAATATCCATATCCATATCAGTATCCGTATCAATATTCAGTGACATGTACCGTATGTAATATCAATAAAATCGTATAGTAATAGTAAACCCGTAAATCCGTTAAATCCATTCAATATCGATAAATCAATTCTATATCAATAAATCAATCGATCTCAGTAAATCAGTAAATCCATCAAGAAATCATAAGAACAGTTTGTACGCATGCAATACAATACAGTAGTCTTACTTAACAAGTACAATCACCGGCTATTAAGGCGTTTTTCAATGTTAGTATCGATGTTAGTAATCCGTTGGCTCAGTGAAAAGAGTTGTCACTCATGCCCGTCGGCGCAGTAATCTCCTTATAACTCCCTTCGGTAATCACGTGATCAGTAGAGGATATCGCCAAACCCTTTTAAAGGAAAGCCCGTCGGCCCACCATCCTGTACAGGTATCATCTCCAACCAACGGTTCAACCAGTCTTTACTTGTCTTTCAGTAATATAACAGTATTTCAATCATATATCCACATTTGTATGCATATTCAATCATTCAAATCATCAATTCAGAAAATCAGAAGTCGTACAAGAAATCGGCGGCATAACGGCAGTATACAGAATTTACACAGAAATCACATATTTAGAAATTTACCAAATTACAAGAAATCGAAGAAAACAACATTACAAAGCTTTACTTGTACTGAAGCACTATTTTTCAACAACCAGATAATTTTATATTAGATAAAAATCGCTCAGAACTCAAAATAACCGGTAAAAACTTTACAGAAAATACTCAAATCGTGCAGAATAAGCATCTCAGAAACATATCAAAAGTTGCGCGGTAAAACTTTCGTCAATACAAAATTATACGCATTTTTCGGTAACGGAAACACAAATCTGAGCACAAAAATATCAAAACTCGAAATCTTCGAAAACATAAATAGGATTCGGAGTCCTTACTGCAAGACGAACAAATCTTCTAACAACGACGACGGATGAAAATCGCTCCGCGGCCTCCGAAACCAAGCTTTTCCTTTCTTTCCTTCTCTTTCTCTCCCCTGATTTCTCTTTCTCTCTCTTCAAATGATTCCAAAATGTCTCTATCGTATATTTATTAACACTGATCGTCCCGGACGATCCAATTTCGTCCCGGGACGATTTGCCCTCTGGCAGAATTTCATCCAGACGAAATTAAATAGCGTCCGGACGACTTGCTTTCTGGACAAATTTCGTTCAGACGGATCGTCCCGACCCTTCCAGGTTCATACAGACGAAATTGACAGATTCTTCACAATTTTCTTCAGTTCGTCCCGTACTAAACCCAATTCGTACGGATTAACTGCACTAAAAAAAATCAGCTTTGGAGGGGGTTTTACATGATCCATATGACTATTGAGACCTTCATAATCTAATATAAGAGTAATTAAAGGCATAAACCTAAATGAGTTTATTTTGGCTAACATAGGGAGGAAATAGAGTAAAGCCCTAATAAAATAAAGAAATGAACTAGTGTTAGTCCAAAATATTCAAATTGCTAGAGTACTCAAAGTTATTCTTGGAGGATATGTATAACACCTTTAGGATTAGAGTATTGTTCAATCCATTCTAACCTGACAAAAAATTGTAACCTATTAAAAATTTCCATTTAAACCCTTTTGCATGTGCCTAAGAGTATTTTGTATGCATGTGAGAGTCTGTATCTGTTTTGGAGTGGGTTACGGGGGTTTGTTTTCATATTTGTGAAAATTGATTTTTTTTCTCCTAGGGAACTACGGTTTTAGTGTTTTCAACACCTTGGGGGGAGTGAGTTCTGAAAATTTTGCTTTTAAAATGGCATTCGGTGCATGGCAGGTGCGGTAGCACTGTAAGTTTTCTTAGGAGCATCATGTCCAATGCCACGTGACACATCGAAGCCAGAGCAAATTTTAATATTAAAAATATTATTTTCCACTATTTACTCCACTCATTCTAACATAAGAAGCTGGTAAGAGAGAGGAGGGAGATTTCTAGAGGGAGAAAGTCAAATTTTAGCCTCTTTGGGTAATTTTCTGCTATTGATCTAATTTTGAAAGATGCCCAGATTGAGGAAGACCACATCTTGTCTATCTCAATTTTTAAAAATATAGAGTTTTCTGAATATTATGATTAAATTTATATTTCTGTCATAAGAAAATAAGAATAACTTTGCATCCAAAATACTTTCATAATATAACTTTTTGTATGTTGTAGAGATAATAGATATATATTTTTTTCTTAAAATTTTACCCTAGGGATTTTGAGGTTTAAGTTATTTTAATTGAATAAAAAATAATCTGGACTATGAAAAATAAGGTTGCAGTATAATTAAATTTCTTACATTAATATTTTACGCAATCTTTGATAATTTGATTTTTTTTTCTACAAAATATAAATTTCTGCTCGATAGGATTTTTTTGTTTCCTACAATTAAAGTATTTTTGTTGATGACTAAAATATGTGATGTATGTAGTTTCTTAGGAATGACTAGTTATTACACAAAGTTCGTGAAAATATTTTCTAAGTTATTTGCACATTTATCGAGACTATCTTAAAAATCAATGGCTTTTATATAGACACTTGATTATGAGGCTAGTTTTTTAGAAGCTGAAAGATTATTTGATTTATGCTCAAGTTCTAAGTCTTCCATCTAGTACTGAAAGATTTAAGGCATTCAATGATGCTTCACTGAAAGGACTAGGATGTGTACTGACACAGCCTGGCAAGGTTGTAGTTTATGTTTCCGAATAATTAAAACCACATGAAAAGAAATATTTGACACACAATCTAGAACTTATTTTTATTGTATTTGCTTTGAAGATCTAAAGATATTATTTATATGTAGTCATATGTGAGATCTTTACTAATCATCAGAATTTGAAGTACATATTCACTCATAAGAATATGAATTTGAGGCAAAGAAGATGCCTTGAGTTGATTAAAGACTAAGATCTAACTATTTAATATTAGTTTGGCGAGGCTAATGTTGTGGCAGACACTCAAATTCAAGATTCAGGTAAATATTTAGCAGAAAACTTGGCATTTCAAGATTCAAGTATCATAATATTTTGTTAAATTTTTTAGCATTGAAAATATCTCTAGCTAAAGCATGCATGGATGTTATAATTTTAGTAAACTTAGTGTACATTCCAGTGAAAGACTTGGTAGAATTCATGCAAAATAATTCATAGTCATGTAAAAGAAATTCATGTGAGATTGCTTGACTTCACTTGTGCTTTTGTAGGCGATACATAATTTTCCCCATATGTCTTTACTTGTGGTACATGTAAGCACACACAAATAGTCTTCTCATTCTAGTGCACAAAAGAAATAAATAAGACATTTAGCTTTTAACAGTTAAAGATCTTGATCTTCTAAACTCCATTCAATAAAGAAAATTTCAATTTTAGTACCATTCAAAATTCTATATATCAAGAAATAACCAATTTGAAGAATATGCCAAATATGGAAATTAATAGACTATAAAAAGGTAGACATTCTAACTGTTTAGAAATCAAATGAGATATTGCCAAATAATAGCAATTGAGTAATAGAATAACCTTTTGAGGTATTTCTATTGCCAAATTATGCCATATGGATCTAGTCAGATGATTAAACCAACTAAAGTGAGAACACTGCTTTGAGAAAATTTTAAACCTTTTAAAACCTTTTTCTTAAAACAAAATAATATGTTTAAGCAAAAAGATATTTTAAAATAAAATACTTAAAATATATATAAGTTTTTTTTTTTATATAGTTTATGTAAGAGTCTAACTAAAATATTAAGTAACAACAATTATTACAGAGCTATACAATATAAACCAAAAGTACAAAATTAAAGTGCAAGAAAAATAAATAATGTAAACCTACAATTTTTATAGTGGTTCGATTAACATACCTACATCCACTCTCCAAAATCCATCTTCAAAATTTCACTATGTAGAAAACTCTTTTAGCACTCAGTTAGGCGGAGAAGCCCTTCTCACTTCTAAGGCGGAGAATAATCTTTACACAACTCTTCTATCCTTGAAAAGTCTCCCTCCTTCTGCCTACCAACACGATAGGGATGTCAATCCCTCATTCTACTCTTCGCAACAACGGATCGAGATGTCACTCCTTCCTTCTTCTCCTCACATGCCTCTCCCCTAGTCTTCCCCGGTTAGTACCGAGTCTTCACCCAAGACTTCTATAGAAACCCTTATGCAAACACATGACACAAGCTCTGGAAGACAAGTGCAAGTTGATAAGACTCCCATGTTAATCCTTTCATACATTCCATGAACACCCTCAATGATTCTCTCAAGTTCACTATCGCTCCTAAGAATTTACTCAATATTTTTTTTAATGAAGAGACCCACTTTCTCTCCCTAAGGACTCTCTCATAAAAACTCACATCGAGATCCTCTCAAAAGCTATTTCTAAAAAAAATTAAGTTAGGCTATTTAAATGAAACCATAATATTCAATTTTTAATGCTCTGATCTTATAATAAGATACCAAGTTCATTTCACCCGATTAGCTAAACACCCATTTTGAAGTCTGCCAGATTAGACTGTATGATTTTTGGTCATACAGCACGATCAATTAGATCAAATCAAGGGTTGTCCAGGATGAACAAAGGTTAATCTAATGAAGGTTTTGTTAAATTGTATAATATAATTACCAATTAAATTTGATCATAATTTGATTCCTTGATTAATGATCCAAGTTAGACAACATTCATTAATAATTGTATAGTATAAAATCTTTCATACAATATGATTACGTCAAATTTTTCTAATTTTGGTAACTTAGATCCAATGGCAAGGATTTATCAACATATCTAATCATTCTGTGTGATCTTAAGTCATATAGTATAATTAGTTATTATTTAAATTAAATTAAATTAATAAAATATTTAATTTAATTTCTAAATGAGCTTGTCAAAAATTTCGATTTAATATTAATCTACTTTAACTACACACCTCAAGTATTTTCATAGCAAGGAATTGTTAAGCCATAATATTGATTTCAATTGTTTTAGCCCAAAATCTTGGCTTGACAAATGTAGTCATTTGTACTTAAGTCTTATGCTTTCAATAATTTTATACAATCATGAGCTTCTCATTTAAAATTATTTTTCTTAAGTTAGTCTTGTTACTCTTGCTAATAATTTTCCAATATTACTCATATAGATTTTAGACCCAACAAAATTATTTGCATGGTAATTTAGTTTTTGTTTATTATAAGTTCTTACTTTTATAGATTTTTTTTCATTTGATTGTCCCCTTGTGTAATCCACTCGTTAAAGCTAACGTGCGGTTTATGCTCCATTTGGCGCATTAAAATTGTCGAGTATGTGTGGATATAGAAAAAAATATGTCATGACATCTTAATATAATTCATGATAGGAAAGGCTTTATTGCCCTTAAATTTATACTAAGATTAATGCTATATATGATATCCAATGGATGCATTAATCTCAACATATATTTAAGGGCAATGCAACCCATTTTGACATAAATTCTATCATAATATTCGGCCATAAATATTTTCCCATGAATAGAAGGGTCAGCATGAGGGAAAATTATTAGGTCCAGTCACCAGACTTAAAAATAGGTCCGAACACCCAATTAAAACTTGCCACATGGACTGCGCTTTGACTGTGCTTTGCTTAAAATTCTGCGGTTTGCTTAAAATTCTGCGGATACGTGTACATTCCACTTGTCAATATTTTATTAGTGACCGAACCTAATAATTTTCGAGAGAGGGTTCTGCGGACACGTGTACATTCTACTTGTCAATATTTTATTAGTGACCGAACCTAATAATTTTCCAGAGAGGGCCTTCATACTTTTTTTTTGTTTTTGGAGAAAATTAATATAAATGAGGGAATTTTATAGAAAAAATAATAATTTAAAATAAATTCACTAAATTTTTAATTAAGATAAATTTTAACATCATTATATTTGCTTTAAAATAAATGTAATATAAATTTAATTGATTGTTTATATAGTATATTTATTTCAAAATAAATTCATTGTCTTTAAGATTCATTGTGAAAATATTTTTTTAAGGGGCTGTTTGATTGTCTAAAAAAAGAATGTAATGTAAAAACAATATTATGTAAAAGGAATACTTAGGAATTATTTGGATGTGCGTAAATGGAATGCATGATTTCACTTTTTTTTTATTTGATTTGAAGTAAATAGAATGAAATATTATGTGCAAAAAGGTTGTGGCCAGGGTGGCTAAAGGTTGATGGTTGATGGAGCGGTGGTGGCAACAGTGGACGGAGGCGGTGGCCAGTGGTAGGGGTGTCAATTCGGGTCAGGGGTCGGGTTCGGTTCGAACTCGAAACTGACCCGTCACTGTTCAGGTCAACCCGAACCCGACCCGATTCGGGTCCAGGTCAACCCGACCCGACACGAATGACCCGAATTTGAGCTAAAATTGATAATTTTCAAGTCAAAATCATGTCAATATTCGATTTTCGGGTCAAAATCAGGTCAAAAACGGGTCAATCTCGAGTTTTCGGGTCAAATATTAGTTTTCGTGTCAATTTCGGGTTGTTGGGTCAACCCGAACCCGACCCGATTGTTAAAACGGGTTGATTTGTTCAACCCAAACCCAACCCGTTTCGGGTTCGGGTTGACCCGAACCCAGATTTTTCTGGATCTGGTTCGGGTCGTGTCAAAAATTGACACCCCTAGCCAGTGGTGGTGTTGTCCAACAGTGGTGGCTGGTTGTGGTGGCCGATGGTGAAAGATGACTGAAGGTGAAGGACAATGTGGTGGTTGGAGGTGGTGGCCGACGGTGGTGGATGGCCAACGATGGTGGCCGACGATGGTGGTCAGAGGTGGCGGATAGCCGACGATGGTGGTTGGTGGTGACAAATGGTCGGCGGTGGTGGCGATGACAATTCGTTATTTGTATTAGAAAATCACCCAAGTCTGAGAAATTTCAAATACGCCCAAAAATGCACTAGCATGTGTATTTAGAATAGACTCATTTTACACTCTGTATTCCTTTTACTTCGAACAAAAACTAAATTATTTAAAAGCCTATGCATTTGAAATACTTTACAATCTAAATGCAACAAACCAAATCAATCCTAAAATTTATATTAACACATTCTTGTAGAATTACTAAAAAAAGTAAAAGTTTTTAAATTGATTTATAATGAGTGAAATTTATGAATAAATAATATTATACTAATTATAAAAAATTTTAAATTTGAAATCAGTTTTGATTAAAATTTTAGCCAATCAATTTTTTGTATTATAATATGATCAAATGATCGATTAGAAGAATAAATATATCGGATTTAACTTGTGTTAAAAAAGAATAGAGATAGATCTAAAGAGATTTGATTAGAGAGTATAAAAAAAGTTTTTTTATTAGATCTAGATAATAATTTGACTCTTAATAAATAATAATAGAGTAAAGTAAATTTACTTAAAATTTTTTAAATAATTTTTTAGATAATTCTTAAACTGTTTTTTTAGCAATAAATGTTTAATTTAGAGATAGACCTAAAGAGATTTGATTAGAGAGTATAAAAAAGTTTTTTTTTATTAGATCTAGATAATAATTTGACTCTTAATAAATAATAATAGAGTAAAGTAAAT
The DNA here is from genome assembly GCF_001605985.2 of Dendrobium catenatum. Lineage (NCBI taxonomy): Eukaryota > Viridiplantae > Streptophyta > Magnoliopsida > Asparagales > Orchidaceae > Dendrobium > Dendrobium catenatum. The sequence continues at coordinate 14,661,554 of NW_021319178.1, read as the reverse complement.
TTACTTAAAATTTTTTAAATAATTTTTTAGATAATTCTTAAACTGTTTTTTTAGCAAAAAATGTTTAATTAAAAAAAAATTGTTTCTAAAAAAATTACTTTAAAAATAATAAAAAAGGTTATCGAAATTAAGCCTTAATAGGCCCACATATTAGGATAAAAATTTAATCGAATAAATATGGATAAATGACGGCGATAGGCACGAGATCATCCGCTTCATTTTTCTTCGCTCATTCTGTTTCCGTGATTTTAGCCTAACCGAAGCTCCTCAACCGTTTCGTTCTCTTTCTTTCTTTCAGCATTTCAGGTCTCCTTCCCATTCTCTCTCTCTCTCTCGCCGGCCGGAAAATATAGCTGATCTGTCGGAGATGGCCCGGGAGATGGAGGATCTCGCTGCCCGCTTCGCTGTTTTTTGTGCCGAGGGAGTGAAATCCAGTAAGAAACGGCCGATACGATGGTTTTCCTCGGTACGTCAACAAGTGCCTCAAATACCTAGTAATTAGGGTTACTTTGCTTCTTATTTGCTGTCTGCAGTTGGTCAGAAGGGATTCTATTGTTCCGTCGCCTGATCTCTTTGCTAGGATTCTGATTTCTAGGGTTTTCTTTAAAGAAAGGTTGGTGAACTTAGGTATTTGTTCCGTTCCGTTCACAAGATTATTAGTTCGTCTTGGTTTTTGAGTTTCCTGGTGGTGGGGAAGGCTAGTTTCCCTTCTTTAGCTTGTCTTTCTTCTCCAGGTGGATAAATTGTTTAGACGTCTGCGCTTTTCTGTAATTGAATTGAGGGCAATTGGAGAAGGAACCGAGGTTTAATGTTAGAGCTAGGGTTGAGTTTGGAGATATTAGAGGATTCTAAGTAGTTTGAGGTAATGGGGAGAATAGAATTGTCAGTGAAGAAGATTGGCAAACTGAACTTAAGAGAAGAAGCGGCAAAGGCGACTCTGCGTACCGTGTGGCAACAGGGACATGTGTATATCGAGCTGAGAAGAATTACTAAACGCAGCATCTTCTTCTGCACACTTTGTCTTACACAGTGTTTCAGTGAAGCCGTGCTTTATGATCATCTCCGAGGAAATTTCCACTCTAAGAGATATAGTTCTGCTAAAATTACTCTTTTCCTTCCCAATCCTTGGCCGTTTAATGATGGCGTTCTTTTCTTTGATACCTCCCTGGCAAAGGATCTCAGCATCAAGTTTGTTTTGGAGTCTCAAAGGGGTGTTGTTTTGGGTGTTAATGGTGGAAGGAGTGGAGCCGCTGCTAAGGTAGATGAACTAAGATCGAAGTTTAGAGGTACCTCTGATCAAGATCTTACTAACCTAACGTCAGATCATATTAGTAATGCTCGGAATGCAGGCAAACCTGCTATTGGTCATGAGAAAATTAAAAAGTGCAAGGGTGTGCAGGAGCATTTTAGCATTTCTTATGTCCTTCCTAATGAGAAAACTTCAAAATTGGAGTTGGAAATCATTGGTTATGGACATATTGGTGCTAAACTCCATGAAGACAGTGAGAAAAGCTGCATGTTTAGCAGAATTTGGTGTGCTTGGTTGGGTGATGGCAATTCTGATGGTTGTGATGAGTTATTAGCATCCCCAAAGTGTGATTTTGCTATAGTGAGCATCTCTTACACCTATGATCTTGGAAAAAGGTGTGACATTCAAGATGAAGTCAGGCCTCCCTCACCTGGTTCTTTCTTTGAGATTGATCAATCTGGAAGACGAACAAAGAAGAGAAAAAAATCATTCTCAGATCCAGAGGATAGTTCTGAATCTTTTGCTGACCAGTGTGCTTCCTCTTGTGAGCAGTCTCATATTGTAGGAAGCCTTGGCAATTCACATTCTAGACATTGTCGACGAACGCAAAGCAGGGATCTCAGGAAAGAATTGAGGGAACAAAACATTTTAACTGCTCAAAGGAAATGTGATATATGTCAGCAGCCAATGCTTCTAGGAAAGGATGTTGCTACCTTGTTGAATTTAAAAACTGGTAGATTTGCTTGCAGCAGCAGAAATATCAATGGAGTAAGCCTTTATGCTTTCTTTTTTCCAGTTATTTTACACAAATCTATTCTGACCTGAGGTATTTGTTGTTAAACTCTTTCTGCAACATACAGGCATTTCATGTGTTCCATGTCTCTTGCCTTATACACTGGGTATTGCTTTCTGAGTTTGAATTATGGACCAATCTGTCAACGAATCCGAAAAATACCCGAGGGCGCAGAGGGAAATCAGTTATTAATAACAACCTTATCTCTTCTATATTTTGTCCAGAGTGTCATGGTACTGGTATTCGTATTGAAGGCGATGCATTAGAGCAGCCCAGTCTTTCGCTATCTGAGGTATTCCCTCTTCCTTTTGTTGTGTATTGATCATTTCTATGGAGAAGATTTTTTTTTTTTCCCGTTTATTTTGTAGTATTTGGTTTTGGTTGGTTACAATTTGTTTTTTCAGACATTCCTGTACAAACTAAAGGCTATTAAAGCTCAAAAAGAATGGATGAAAAGTCCAGAAAATCTCCAGAACTGTTCTACTGGTCTTTGTTTTCCTTCTGAATCCACTGAGAAGTTGCAGGTTCAGCTGATTGTCTTTTTTGTTTTTCTTCCGTTGTTTAACAAAGGATTTTTGCTATTATTAACTGGCTTTTTTCTTGCTGCAACAGGGAAAGGTGAGACCGGCGAAGTTGTTGCTCTTCTACCGAGCTTATAAATAGATTCTGGGGCTACCGTGCAATGCAAGAGCGTGGCTGGTTATTGATATAGCAGATTTCTAGTAAGTTCTTGTAAATTTCTTTCAGTAGGGTGATTTCTGTAGAAAGTTGACTTGATGTGGGTGTGTTTGACGCTATGATTGATTCCTTAAAAGTTGGAAGTGTGTGTTTCTTTAGCTGAGAGTGAAGTATATATGCTTAGGTCCACTTGTACATGAAATTTCCGTGTTAGTTTGACTTGAAAGCTGATGGCTCTATGCCAACCTTATATTTCAATGGCTGATTGCTTCGTGCCTTTACGCTTTTTTATTTTTTGGAAACGGGTTATCCACCTGCTGCCACCCCTGAAAGGGTGCTTGGCGGCGTGATTAATCCTTGGCTGACCTAGAAAAGTTACCCACCCCAGAAACTTCTTAGCCCACACTTGATTGGCCTCACTTAAGAGGCGTTGCAGGTCGAGGGGAATCAAACACGGGTTGAGACGTTCCCAACCGTACTCGCCCACCAACCAAACTAAGCTTCGGTGGGTCCTTTACGCTTTTTAAAATGACCTCATTGCATAAGTAAATGAAATTAAAAAAATAATAATAATTTCCGATCAATGAAATAACATTACATATGTATTGTCAGTGAATCAAACGCCATATTAATTTTATTTAATCACAAAAACTGGCCACTGAACTTATAATAGTTCTACTGTACTTAAGCTCTACACATTATAAGTGGAGTTCGTCTTTAGGCCAATCAAATAAATATTTGATCATTTGGGTATTTATTTGGTAAAACCAATTTCTATTAAATCTATTTGTATTTATGTAAATTTTTTGTTGGTCGTTGAAGATATTCTTACACACAATGAAACACAAATTAAAAAAAAAGACCATTATGGTGGAAGCAATATGAAGAAATTACATTTATATTATAGGTATATTAGAAGCGATAAAGAAAAAGTTATGATGTGGATTAATTTGATTAATTTTATTCAAAGATTAAAATAGAAAAGAAAATAACAAAATATTTATTTTTTTAAAGGGCATATAGTCAAGTATAACAAAATAATAAGAGTAGAAAGTAGTCATCTTGATATATTCAAGAACTATATGTTATCGTTAAGCTCTCTCAAATAATGGGAACACCATTTGCCACATCAATAATTTATATTGTTCGGTGAACATTTGCTTTGAAACATTCAAAGGTTTATACTTAGTTGAAGAAGACTTTGCTGCTTAAGCATGACTACATTTGTCTGAACAACAAACCGTTTGGAGATTTCACTATGCATAAGAACTACTTATTCAAGGAAAATAATTATATATCCCAAACACCTTAACTCATAAATGTATAATAAAAGATTTGCATACTGTTGGTTAGGGGTGCAACCGAGTCAAGTTGACTTGCGAGCCGGCTCAAGCTCGACTCGTTAAAGAGCTTTGTGAGTCGATTTATCGAGTTTCGAGCTCGAGAAGAATTTCGAGCTCGTTGGATTATTGAGCTCGATTTTAATCCTTAGAATGCTCAGCTAGATTACCCATCTTGAGCTCGAACGTTGAATCAGAACCGCGGAACTGTGGAAGGCAGAATTGTGACGCGGGCTCGAACATGGAAGGGGTAGTTTCAGAAAGCAAGAGCAAATTAACTCATACTTTCCTTGGGAGCTAGACATGTTCAAAGCCAATTTGTAAAATTTTGCCATGCAATACAAAAAACATTCCAACCTCAGCCGGTGCTGCAAGATCTTCATTGCTAGGATTTGGTTATGATCCACCTCTACAAAGAAAAGTTCCCAACCGGTACTAACTCCAAAGTTAAAATCATGAAAGCTTAAACTATTTACTATAACAAAATGAATCAGTGACAACACCTACATTATCAAACTATTGTTGGATTAAGGCATTTCCTCTACATTCAAATCCTCCGACATTTATGCTTCAGGCTGCATTTGTGACAATTTTTTGTCATAATTTTTTCATTGGTTTCAAAATATTTTTGTACTAAAAATCTATTTAAAAAAGTTGTCTCAAATGAAGCCTAACTTGTAGTACACTCTTCTCCTCTGCTTTTCGATTCTCCGCCACTAAGGATCCCAAATAGTTGAGAGAAGGGAATACATATTTGTGCTAGATTCTAATGATGCTCATGTAAACATTCTAATCCCAAAGCAAACTTTTGCAAAGCTGAAATGAACCTGCATTAAAATTCAAAACTAAATAGTTAGCTAAAGACAAAGGAATAAATAGAGAAGAACTGCATCACAACAGCTACGCATCAAGTTTCATTTGTAAAGACAGCTAAAAAGCCAGACAAGATAACATTTATCAGCTTGAGGCAAAGTTCTGAGATTTGAAACTTGTAATTATTAGCTGGGTCTCTTCATTCTGTTCTATACTCTCAGCTTTCATACTCTCCAAAACCTCCTCTACTCCTCTACCTGATCTAATATAACACTTAAGTAATGTGTGATACGCATCCCTATTCACAGGAACTGCATTCTTCAACAACCCTACAAAATTTTCCACCGTTTTGATTTCTCCTTCTTCACCGAGGTACTGCAATATACTTCTGATCACATTTGGGTTTGGTAACCAACCACAACTTGGACTGTACACACAAAGAGCATTGGTCATGAACTCACAAGCTTTCCCTAACTCACCTTTCTCTGCATAGCCAGTGGCAACAATCCCCCAGGTATTTGATGGTGGAGTCTTCTTTTTCTTCAGAAAGTCATCGATCATCTCCTCAGCCTTCTCCATTAAACCTCTCTGTCGATATGCAACGAGAAGAACATTCGGAACTCGAAAATCAAAAGTTCCGCAGCTTGATTCCCATTCCTTTAGCAATTGCTCGGCTTCTTCCAGCTCCCCGAGCTTCACCAATGCTCCAAGCATGGTAGTGTAATCCCTATTGATGATTTTCTTGCAGTTCACCTTCTGAAGCTCCCACAACCTCCACATCTCTTGTTTGTTTCCCAAAACGCCATACAGTGAGATTAAGTGATTGTAGCAGAGGCCATTCTTCTTTTCTAACTTCTGTTCAGCTTTCTTCAGGGCAGAAACTGCCTTCAAATTGAGCCCAGATTTGATATAGTTGTTTGCAACGACTGAATATGTGTTCCAGTCCATGACAATTTGTGGCTGAAGTTCCATTTCATCCAAAACCTTTTCCATTCCTTCAATGTCAGATTTTGTACCAAAAGAATTGATGCAAATCCTGTAGCTAAAGTTGTCAGGCAAAACCATATTGTTCTTCATCTCTTCCAGCACCAAAGGAACCTTTTCATGCTGGCCTGTATTTGCGTAAAGACACATTATGTTGTTGTAAGGGAGAGAGGAAGAAGCCATTCCCATATCTTTCATCTTCTGCAAGTGAGATAAAGATTCATCTATCAGACGCTCTCTGACATAGCAGTTCAAGAGAGCTCCATAGGTTTTCTCATTCTTGTCCTTCTCTTTCAAGCTCTCGAAGTACTTTTTTGCGGAGGAGAGTCCAAGAACTTCTCCAATGAGATCCAGATGAACAGCGTGGTCGCTCGCCATGAACGATATGCTGCCTTTCTCTTTCATCCATTTGACTTTCATCCATTCAGAAACCTGTTTCCAATAAAGATGAGCAAGTAGTCTAACAGGCAAATTAACAAACAATTGGTGGGCACGATTGAAGGGACAGGAAGAATTACAACCTCGAGGGCTTGCTTGTGTCTGCGGCGACTACGAAGGTCGCGGATTAGATTCTGGAGCTCTACGAGGCGGATGGCATTGCCGCTCAAGATCCAGCGGTCGAGTTCCAGCGAGAGGTCGAAGCTGGGGTGGCCCAACGGATAGATGGCAGAGGAAAGAGTCCGGCGAGGGGGTGGTCTTGTTTTCGTGGAGAGAAGCTTTGATGCCGGAGGAAGGAGTGCCAGCGATAGTCGGAGACGAGCGAAGGCTCTCAGGCTATTCAGTCGGGTAAAGATGGCAGAATTCATCGGCCTCGGGCTTCAAAATTTCTGTAAAGATGACGAGTTCAAGAGTCGAGACTTTTAAATCTTTAAACGGTTAAAAAAAAAAAAAACTATTAATGAAGAGCTCAACGTTCCACCAATTAATCAGGGTTGGATTCGATTAATGCTCATTCATAATCGTTTGATTAAGTGATAAAAAAAGCTTTTACATTTTTTTTAGATACCCTATGACGATGAAAATAGTAAGATTGAACAACCATGTGTTTGACTCGTTTATATTCATGAGCAATATAATGTAAAATTCATGAGCATGCTCGATTTAAAGCTTGTCAAAAAGCTCATTTCATGTTCACTATGGAGCTCATGAGCAAACTCGTTAAATAACTGGATTAATGTTTAATATAAAGAAATATTAAGGCTTCATTTGGGACAGCTTTTCCCCTGCTTCTAAAAATAACTTTTTTGTACAAAAATAAAAAAATTGTACTAGCCAGCTTTCTTACTGTTTCTTAAAGCAACTTTTTAGTACAAAAAATAAAATTTTTATATTAAAAAACTGCTTTAAGAAGAGCAGTCCCAAACGAAGTCTAAGGCTTCGTTTGGGACGGCTTTTTTATTGCTCTGAAAACGGAGTTTTAGTACAAAAATTAAAAAAAACTAATGGTTCACATAATACTAAGGCTTCGTTTGGGACGGCTTTTTTACTGCTTTCTAAAACGGAGTTTTAGAACAAAATTTTTTATTTTTGTATTAAAACTCCGTCTTAGAAAGCAATAAAAAAGCCGTCCCAAACGAAGCCTAAGTCTCTCTTAAACTCTCTAGAAAATAGTTGAGCAATTTAATAGAAAGATGTGACAAGCAACCATGCATGTATTAATTTAAGTTAATTTAATAAAATGTGCAATAAAAAGTATGTTAATTTATTAATGTGCATTTGCAACTAGATCCGGTAGGATCTGATTTGCACTATTCAAATCTTATTAAAATATGCACTAATTCAGATCCTATTAACTATCTTAATTTAGCTACAAAGGTGAAATTAACATCATTATGCCTACGGTTTAAATTAGTTACAAAGTTTCCGCTACTATTAAGCAAAGCTAACTTTAATAACTTCTTTAACATTCTCTATGAGTCTTGCCCTACTTAGTTGGCTTAAACCCCTCATCCTTCCCTAACCATTTGTGTTATCTCTAACTATAATTTCTTGAAATGTATGTCACAAAATTCGCTACAACAACTTAATTCCACAGATGCAATACCCGATGTTTTGCAATTACCAATGTGTGACAGTCAATTCAGTGTTTAGTCATCTTCAAGACCAACTATTGCAGCTATAGATGATCAAAATAAAAATCCTTTTGAAAAAAAAAGGTAGAATATATCCTCAGGCTCAGTATGGCAATCAAATGATGACATGGAGAAAGTATACTGTAATATTGTAAAGTGAAGCTCAATAAAAACAAAGGAGATGCAACTACACAATATCTACGGATTCTAAAGGGAAACTAAATGTTTTTTTCCATCCACCTTTTCCATCAAACAAATTTGATCATGGGAGTAGTAGCGCAGTTGTTAATCGGAATTATGATCAAGAAAGGACGAAGGAGTTAATATCACACATGGAAATGATACATAAATTATCATTTAATTTTGTTGAATATGGGATGTTTAATATTGTGATGAAAGCTGTTAGCCCATATTATGAGAAAATATCAAGAACAATGATGAGGAGTGACTATGTAACTAGTTATCAAATTTGGGAAAAAAGGTTGAAATCTTTATTAGATACAGTTAATAGAGTTAGTGTAACAACTAACTTTTGAAAGTTTGATCAAGATATTAATTACACATGCAGTTCTTACATGCCATTTAATTGAAGCTAAATGGTAACTTCAGAAAGGAGTGCTTAACTTTGTTGATCCACCTCATAAGTCTACTAATATACATGATATATTATACAGTTGTTTGAAGGATTAGATTGGGGAGTTGAGAATAAAGTTGCTACCATTATAGTAGACAATGCAGCGTATAATATGTCAGTAGTCAACATGTAGAGGACTAGTCTTGAGTTGCACAATAAGCATTCTCTTGATGACAAAATATTTCATGTGTGATGTTGTGCATATATTTTAAATTTATTAGTTCAAAATGAGATTCATGAGATAAAAGGTATTATTGACATGGTTTGAGATAGTGTGAAATATATAACAACTTCTTAACAATGAATAGTAATTTCAATGAAATAACACAACAATTGCACCTTCCAAAAAAGAAGTTGATCTTTGACTGTGTTACTCGATGGAATGCCACATATGCGATGTTATCACTTGCATTACAATTTACAGAGGTGTTCCCTAGATTTCATGATAGGGATTCTTGCTACATAAATTGTTTGATTGAGGATGAAAGGAGGAAGTTGGAGAATGTATGTTCATTCCTTGAGGTGTTTAACCAAGCAACTGAACTAATCTTTAGTATGTAATTGAAACTGTTAGATCTCTAATCCTCTTATTTAAAGATTGTTTAAGAAGAAATGAACTTTCTTTTTGATCGTGTAAGTTATGAATACCCTACATCTAACCTATTTATGTCTGAGCTCTAGGAAATAAAAGTGATCTTATACGACAATTGTCTGAATGGACATGCACAAAGTAGAGGGATAACTATGAAAATAAAAGAGATGTTTGACAAATATTAGGTGATTTTAATATATTAATCTCACTTGGGGAAATAGTGGACCCTAGAAATAAAATGAAGATGATAAACTTCACTTTCAATTTAATGTACCTTGAGGATGTAGCATAGATGCACATTAATTGTGTGTCAGAGTTTGTATGAGTTTTATAACAAATATGTAGAAAACTACAAAAGCACTAATACTGAATAATGTCTCATCTAAAGCAAAGTCAAGTAGTAATCACATTATTTTTTCTATTGCAAAGAGAAAGCCAGTATATGAAAAGAAGAAATATGAGACTTACATTAGAACAAATTATACAATTAACATAGTTAAGTTTGAGCTAGATGTATACTTGGATGATGATGCTTTCATTGAGGATGAGAATCTAGTAGTACAATTTAATTGTTTGGAGTGATGGAAGGAAAATTGTTTAAAATATAATATTTTGTTGAGGATGACTTTCCATATTCTTTCCATTCTGATTACAATTGAAGACATATTTAGCGTCACTGGAAGAGTGATTAATCAATACTGATCGTCTTTAGGACATATACAGTGTAACATTTAATTTGTAGAAGTGATTGGTATCACAATTTTTATGTGATAAAGGGAAAAAATTAAAGTAAGCTTTGCTTTTACAAGCACTTCAAAGTTTTTTATCTTATGGGTCTATTACTTATTTTGCGTATTATGCTTTGCAATGAAGATCTCGCTGGTTTAAAGAATATGTGGACAATCATTATTTTAGTGCTACTTTTGGTTTATTTTTGGCTATTTATTTGTACACTTTTTATGTTTGTGATGTTCATTGGAATGATGTTCACTTGGTTATAAGGAATTTCATGAAAGAGATGCTCTCGTTTGTGTTATTATAGTAACTTGGTACTTCATAGCATGTGCTTTAATTAATAAAAAAGAGTACAATGCAACATGATCCTTTCCACTTGAAGCAATAAAGTCCATTCACCCTCGCATAGCACATTGTTCATTCACAAAGTCTTTAAAGGTAAGCAGTTTAAGGCACTCCTCACAATTTACTAGAACTTCTAATTTAGTTAATAACAGATTATTTGGCATGAGAAGGTGGTTCAGGTAAAACATTGAGGTTTCATTTGGGATGTCTTTCTTACTGCTTCTTAAAACAGTTTTCTTGTACAAAAATTTCAAGAAAGTTGTTAGAAAAATTAACCTTAAAATATCCAAAATTGCTTCTAGAGATTCTATTGGGATTTGAAAGAGTTAAAATTGAGTTTGAAGGCATTACCAGTAGGTATGCACCAAGCTTCCCACTAGACTATAACTCACATGAAATCACTAATTGAGGTGAAATAGTTAAATCTAAAAGATTACATCTCATGGTTGAAATTTCCCATCAAGAGCATTATGGTGTTTCTATCTTTCCATGAAGATTCCCAATTTGAAAAGCTTTGCCCTCATTTGAATAAAGCAATCATGCACCTAAAGAATGTGTGATGATAGCTTGGCCTCGACTGCTTCTAGTTTTCCATGCAATTCCTTTATAATCTTCATCAATTCAAAGGTCTTCCCAAAAACCATGCTTATTTTACCAACACTGAAGATAACATTCATCTTTCTCTTCACTTTTGCCTCATTAGTTTACATGTGCTCAATGAATCTTCAAATATTAATATTACCAATAATTTGATACTTGAAAAAAATAAAATGATCAACATAAGTAAACAAACAAAAGTGTAAAACATAAAAAGTACATATAAACACATAATAGATTTAACGTGGTTTGTCCATAGCCTACTTCCATGCCAAGGTATTCACCACACCTAGGGTTTCGTACATACATGTACTAAAATAAAACTGTCACTCCTTCAATATGTGGAGAAGTCTTTACTACAACCATCTTTTTAGGACACCTCCCCTTTGAGTAGGATAACCCCCCACATGCAATCTCATCAAGAACACTCAAAGAAAATGCAAGAGAAATAAAATAAAATTAATTTCTAACAATTGACAATGAGTTCTTAAATATATATTCAATGGAGTGAAGAAATCATGCAAATCATACATAAAACTTTGAAGAATGATACCAAGGAAAATGTGTTTCTTAATCTCTTTATATGGGTCCTAGAAGAGACTCACTTTAAAAATATTTGAAGGAGGACTTTGTAGCTAGTTTTATCAAAGAAGCTTGGGTTAGAGTGAATGAGAAAAGCCTTTTTGCATAGGAAGTTTTACTACTTCAAATTTGCTCTAAGTGATTCACAAAAACCATTAAAATTCTTACTATATTCATTTATTTGTAATTACCAATAGCTAACATTCATAAACCACTTGTGACTAGACATTAATTTGAATCAAAATTATTTGAGTTCATTGTAAAAACTTTCCTGAAATTGACATTAGGAGATATCCATAAAATTCTACGAATGCTTAAAATTTTTTGTTGAAAGCAGTAATAACTAGTTTTTTGAAATCAAGAATATTTGTATCTTTAAGGACTTCTGCAAACTTTTTTGAGGACCCATAAAGATTTTACGGAGAGTCACAAATAGTAGTAGAGGCTCTATTAATCTTAAAAATATATCATTTACTAATTTTTTTCTTAAGCATATTTAAAAATTTTGTGCCAAAAACTCGATTGAGTTTATTGAAGGCGAAGACTTAAATATTATTCAAAGAATTATTAGACTTACAATAAAGGTTGTTTAAGGATCTTACTAGATGACATATTAATTTAGTCATTTAAAATTATGTTGACCTTACTGGCTTACTTTATTGCATGTCTTCAAAGTTTCTCCTATACAATAATGACCCAAACTTATTTTCCTAGCATTTTTGGTCTTCAATCATCATGACACACCTATCTTTAGCATACCCTAGATTGAAATCATTAGTTCCATTTCTTAGTGTTATTTGTGACTATTGAAATCTACTTAAGAGCTTTGTGGCTCATGAAATAAAAAATCTCCTCTATTTTTTATTTCATTTTAAGAAGATTCACTAAAGTAAATTAATCTCTAGTATTAAAGATATATAATAATAAACTATTTTTTAAAATGTGAGTTTGGGCAGTAAACTCTCCCCCTTACAATAAGATTTATATGATACAACAAGAAATTTCAGCATTTCCAGCAAAAATCCTATCGAAAACTTGTGATTACAAGTAGATAAAATTTATAAAATATGTAAGAAATTGATAAATGTATTTAATAAAAATCATGATTTCATTGATGTGAATGTGGGGGTACACTACGTGACATTTCCTTTTCTTTCAAAATTTTCTTACAAGCTAACAAACTTTATAGCTGCATCATATCTCGTGCTATGTGAACTTGAAAAAATGGTGCAGAATTTCTACATTCTTAATTCTAGAGTGTTGGATAGGATTTTTTTGTAAGTTTATCTAACTAGTATTATTACATCTAATAAGGATGTGATCTTTTCTAAATCTATAGTCCTCAAGTTGTTGCATAATTAATAGAGTTGTGTAACAAAAATACCAACAATGATATTATTTTACTCTATGGCGGATAAAATACTAGAATTCTTTTTCTTACGAAACCAAAAAATGACAGAGGGTCCTAAGAATTGACATATGGTGCTTTTTTCAAGATCAAATGTTCACGTTGCGTAGTTAGCATCATCATACATCATAAGTTCAAACAAAAGGATAAAAAAAACCAAGATTATGTATTCCAATCAAGTTTTTAATTAAAGGCCCCTTTATCACAACCAAATGAGACTCCTTAACTACAGTCCAAAATTTTGCATGAAGCTTTGTATTCTCCGAGTTTAGGGAAAGAAGGTTGTTTTTTGATTAAATTGAGCAAGATCACATTTCTTTTTTTTTGGTCGAGCTTTTCATATAAAACTCTTTTTTTCTTGCTCGTAGTACTTTTCTTCTTTAGTTTGCATGGATATAATTCAAAGTTAAAATGATTGCAATCTCTCTTAATCACTATATTGACTCAACTTCTAGAGTGCAACACCCTTTCTAAAAATCTTGTTAGATAGTTTTTCAAATGTTATTTCCATAAATCTTTTTGTTTAGCCAAGTAATTTCTTACTAATATTTTCATAAATCTTTAATGTAGTTGCAATGCTAGATGATTAGAGCTTAGTTCTCCTTTCATCTTATATATGATAAGAAAATTTTGTCTCTCATAGACCTTTTGTTTTAATAGTAATTTTTGGGAGCTCCACCTTAGAGAGAAATAAAAAATTATGTGACTTTGAACTAGTGATCTTGAGAAAACAATCTTCTTCTTTAGCCACCAGACTACTAATCATTTCATAATATCATAATTTCATAACTATTTTGATATCATCATTTATTTTAAAAAATCCCCTATCATCATTCAAAACATACGGCATTTACAATAGAGAATAAGAACCAATTAATTCTCATAATATTCCGTTTGCTGGCTCTAAGAGTGTGAGTGAGTCAAGTAAAGCTAAAGTCGAAGTTAACTCAAGCTCAACTCGTCTAACTCACTGCAGGCTCATACTTAACATGGAGCTCATATATTACGCTCTAGCTCAGTTCATTGTATCTACGGAAGGATCAAGCTTGTCTTGTTAGCTCATGTTCCTCCATAAATTCTTGAAACACTAAATCATAAAGATGCAAAGAAATCGCATGAACAACATGCTACAGAAGGTGAAATCTTGCCTGAAGTTCACTGGGGAAAGCATTGACCACAAAAGGTACTTATAAAGCTCATTGGAAACGACATAAAGATCTAAAACTAGAGAGCCGTGACACGGGCTCACAGGGAAAGGCATCTACGAGACCAACAAATTTTGAAGAAGAAGACAAGGAATTAAACATTCAGGATCTAATCCAAAGCACTAAGCAATAATTTTGATTTACGATATATAATTTTTTTTTCAAACCGGCTCATAAGCTAAGAGGCAGTATCTTGTCAAACCAAAGCTACATTAGTACAAGCTCCCACTTTATTAAATTTGACCCATGCACTCATTAATGAGCCAAGTTTTCAAATGGTTTAGCTCACTTACACTCAGTTATCTTCGAAACTTATGTCTGCATTCTTATTTGGGACTGTTCTGTTTCGATCCCCTGCATTGAGGATGAGATGTTTTCGGTTTCAATATTACTATGTATATCTTTGATTTTAGCCGGATATATGTCTCTCATGCTATGGCTACTGATGAGCAAAATTCCGATTGGTATGTGGGGATTAATCTAGAGATTATCAATACCTCTTTGCTTTATTTGCATATTTTTAGAGAGGTGAAGCTTCACTGTTTTTGGAATGAATGGAATGGTGGTCTGTGTGACTGTTTTAATTGTGGATTTTGGAATTGGTATACTCTTTGGATGGGTTGGTTGGACCATAATTTGAGTATAAATAGTTTATTGTTAAGTAAGGATGGTAATTATGGGATTAACAAAGGCTACCTTATCACATTGCAAAGGAAGAAGCCGAAATTTATTCTTCCTGGGAGTTTAACCAATGATCCAAACTTTGTCAATTTTACTTTATCTACTTTTGGTTATTAAATTTTTTGTTCAGTATCCTTGTAGGTCTCTTTTGCAGGTTTTTGGAGCTATGCGCTCGTTTTGTGCAGGATACGGTCGTGGTTGGAAGGGCTGTGATGAAGGTGCTTTATCTTTACCTTTCCTTTTTTGCTCGTAGAATGTTATTAGAGTATTTTGTTATTTGGATTAGAAGGGAAATCCGGCTCTTAATTTTCTTTTTTAATTTAATTGTATCTCTTTGAAGCAGTAGTGAGCTGGAAGTCCCTTTAAAGATCATGCCACGGAACTTTTCATAAAAAAAAAGATAATAATAGTATATTCAACGCCTATCCATCAAGAAGCTGACTTCCATTTTTCTACTATTTTCTTAAAAATAGAGACAAAAATAATAAGATAATGGGGTGGCTGACGTTACTATCACAGAGTAATTTAATACCTTTGAAATTAGTTTAAATTTGCATATGCCATCAAACGAAGTCTTTCCCGACAGCTGTAGTCAACGATCCAAAGCCGGCAATCGGAATGATACCAAAATCTCAGATACCGAACAGCCATTTGAAAGGTTCGCAATCCATAGCAGCTGATCCTTTGGACATATCTCTGTAAACTCCAAACCCCTTAGATCACATTTGTAGACAAAGCCATCAGTTATTTTGATCTTTTGGCCATTTGGTGCTTTGCTAATTAAGCTCTCTCTTCATTGAATATGCCATTTGTTTAGGATGGTTGTATTAGTTTATAAAGTTGATTGTAAAGCTGCAGTAGAGAAGCGGTTTTTTTTTTAAATTGTTGTAGAAAGTAGCTTTGTAGCATAAAAAATTATGGTTGCGATCTAAAAATAAAGTTGTTAAAAGCTGCCCAAACGAAGCCTTAGTATAGGCATGCCAAACATATAAAACATGCTAGTATATTCTGAGATAGATCGAGCGCCTTTCTCGATTGTTTGGATAAAATTTTGGTATCTCTCTTAGGGCATCTTCCATGAGAAAAAAAATCTTTAAAAAATATGAAGTATCCTTCACATTTCTTTAGTATATTTAAGTGATCTCTCAATTGTGCAAAGGACTGACACATGGTGTTCAATGGAGGCCTGTGCTGAGCATTCATTTCTTCCATGTTTTTAAAGCTTAAATATATCACAAATTGTATTATTTAAACCAAATTATATTTAGTCAAACCTATAGTTTAATGTTGATTAATTCTATATAAGCAGATGAATGTGAGTTTTTGGTTGTTTAAGAGCTCCTCCATTATTTCATATCTCATACTCTCTGCTTTGGCCTTCTTCCATAGCATGCATCGACAATATCAAAGCAGAAATCGACGGCGGCGGCCATGTCGAAGTTTTCTTGTCATGGCTCTCTTCTTCCTCATTTCCATGTTTCTTTGTTGCAGAATCTGCCATAGTCGCCCTGAACCAAAACAAGGATCTTTTAATGGAGAAGAAGCTCTTGAGCTATATCATCGCCATAGTGGAGAGTTGGAGGTGTTGAAAACTTTGTTCAGGGGGCAAGTGCCACCTTCTGGTCCAAGTGATGGAGGCGATTGATATACTGATTTAGCAGAAAGTATGTATAGGGATTGAGAGCTTGTTGCCTTGATCAATATTGGAGAGGATAATATAATAGTTAGATTTTTGCTAATTTTGTGATTTCTTTGCAAAGAATACAAGCAAGTGGTACTTCACCCATAAAGTATTTTGTGTTCCTGTTATTATTACTCTCTCTCTCTCTCTCTCCCCCTTCATTTTGAATATATATAATTAAATTTTTAGAATGGTTAATTAAATCAATGGAAATTGGAAAACTTCTTATGGTTTGATCTGTTGATGAAGAAAAAACTTTTTCCTGAGTTTATATATGAATCGATGTCAAATGGTAAATTTAAGATAAAACAGGAAAAAAGTCAAAGGGGGATCTTATTCTTATTAGAATATGCTCATTTCTATTGGAAGTCAATCTAAGTACCATGAATTTTTTTGATACGAGTAATAAGAAATTGAGGAAGGCACTCCTTCTCAAGTGTTAGCAAGTGGAAGGCGAGGAAAAGAAGTCTAGCTTGCTTATGAGTAAGAAGAAAATGGTCATCATCAAGTAAAAGTTACTCGTCTACATAAACCTGAGCAAGCTAATGTTGACCATATTTACTCCAACAAATTTTGAACCTTTTACTCCTACTATGCGACCTTCTCTTGATGTGTTTGTCGAATGAGTCTTGAACTTAGATGAGGAGCTTGATCCCATCCAAATTGAGCCTAAAAGAAGAAGTAGATCCTTGGAGAGGTAAGCCCAACAATCGATGAGCCACCATTTTACTCAAGGGAGTGCTTAAGCCACTACAGGAAAAATGTCAATTTCAGGCGTCTATTTTTAGTCGGAAAATGACCAAAATCCGTTGGAAATTAAGATTTTTGATGGATTTCCGGCGGAAATATTTACGCCGGTTCAAAACGCGTCGGAAAAGTGCTAGCTCAAATAAAGCAAAGGTGATGGTGGCTTTTAATCTTCTTGAGTCATCATGATCAAGTTAGTTCCTAGTTAGCAATCACTTTATCCTATAGCACTTAGTGGAGAGGGGAGTGCTACTTCCAAGTCATTATTAGATGCTCTGTACATCTATTTTTACATTATGTAATTGATATATAAAAATAAAAATATTCACTCGATAAATTTTTTTTTTAGCATTTACATTTTGACTAGTTATATATTTTCTTTACTCGACTTTATTTTCTTATATACCTTCTTGAAGTGGCTATGCGATTTTCTATATCCATTAAATGCTTTGCATCTAATCTATTATTGTCATTGAAGACTAGTATAGTTCCCTACTTTTGGAGTGACTCTTTGATAGTTTGCTTTGATACTTGTTTTGGGCTAGTTAAGAGTTACTTTATGTAAAGTGAGTTGAAGTTGATTTTTGTAGAGTTAGTTGATGGTACTCTATGCTTCGTTAGTTAAGGAAAATTTCTAGATTTGCCAAGTGAGTGTGACCAACTTATTCTTTTAATAATGTGGGCTCCTAAAATTCGGCCCCGGCTTCCGCCCGCTTTACTTTTTCTTTTCGGAGGAGTTTTAACGGAATTAAGTTGCAGGATAAATTTTGGGAAGACAGATGGGTTTGTAGATAAGACACTACCCAGAGCACTACAGGAAAATCTCCCATTACCAGCAGAATTTTCCGGTGGCTTTCCGGCAGTTTTCCGACAGCTTATTTCCCACGGAATTTTACAGTGGAATTTCCGGTAGCTTTTTCAGTTTTCCGGCGAAATTTTAAAAATTAATTTAAATTGATTAACATTTAAATATTTAAATGATTTTAAAAAATGATTAAAAATAATATTAATTATTTTTTTAATTTAATATAAATAAAATTTAATTTAAAAATTATTATTTTTTATTTTTTAATTAAATTAGTTAGTATATTAATTTTATTAAATAATTTGATTTTATATCATAATATAGCTTAAATATAAAACATTTACATTATTAATGCATTTTCACATTCAACAATTTGGTTGGAGGAGTGAAACTTCCCCCAACCCACCCAGGTTTGAAACACTCTCCCTGCGACGGAGCGGGCTGCCGGGTGGGCACACTAGGGTATGGCGCGGGAGCTTAGGCGCGGGCTCACACGGGTCTGGAGGGTCTAGCACGGGGTGCTCAGGCACAGGCGCACTCGGGTCTAGCGCGGGGAGCTCATATGGTGCAGGATCGTGCTTCCATGCATGGGCATGGATGGCAGGTTGCCGCCGGGATGTCAAGGGTGCTGCCGGTCGGTAGAGCATGCCGATTTTTTGTTTATTTTTTTTAATTTTTTGTCGACATAATTCCACCGAAAAGCTACTGGAATTAATTTTCGTCGGAAAAAGCCGCCGAAATTTATTTTCCTACACGGGTTTTACCGGTGGATTTTTTCCCGCCAGAAAACCGCAGATAAATTTGAAAACTGCCAAAAACTGATCAATATGTATCAATAATATATTATTTTTCTATAGTGGAGATTTCACCCTCATTTTGCAAGGACTTTATGATCAAAGTTCTAGTTTCCTATAGGCGCAAGCCGTTATAGTTAGTTACCCCTCTCGATAATGAGAGAGAACTTTTGATTTAAACTAGTCGTTAGTTAAATACGTTGTATCCGTAAATACATAATATCAGATATATAGTAGTAGCATGGGCTTAGGTTTAGAAAATTGATATTTAAAATAGAAATTTTACCATTTTGCACTTAAAGTGGATGGTGGGGGAATGGATGATGGACTCGATCAAGATCCCATAGTTTCATCATCTCGGGCCATCATGGTCCCTAGTCTACTTAGTCAGAGGAGGTAGTCAACCCAACCTGAAAGAAGGATCTTTGTCGGCAGCCATGGGTTGCTTCGTCCAAGGGGACCTTGTAAACTTGGGGTCAATATTGACTAAGGGGACAAATTTGAATCCACCTTAGCTAACAGAGGGCTTTATGCCCTATCGATCATATCCTATTAATTCATATCTCAAAAATTTAATGTCACTAAGGAGCGTATTGGCTCTGGCCATAACCGCTATCTATGGTGCCATTTGACGATAAAACCACTCAGTTCAGAGAGCCCCGAGTCATAACTATTTATCTTGTCGTACCATTTTGCTATAAAACCACTGGTTAGAGGACATGTACCACATCCTTACTAGTAGAATATTATTTGAGAATGGATGATAGTGATATTTTCGACTACGCATTAGTTCTTTGTGAGCCGAAGTATATTTTAATTTGTCCACCCTAATAAACTATCATGGGGGATGGATAAATTTTGCTTTAAGTGTTTGATAATGGAATTTAAATTTTTAAATATCTTTGGATTTTAAAATTTTGAGATGTTTGAATTTTTGAGCATTTTGGTGGCATTTTAAAGATATTTGAAATTAACGCCTCCGGTTAAGATTTTCTATTCAACACGGCCATCATAAGGGTGTCTGGGCTCATTTCCAAAAATTAAACCTTACCAACCCTATCAACTTGCTGATAGGGGATCAGGTTTTGTAGATTTTAGGCCTTTATTGGTGAGTCTTTTTTATTGAAGGCATTGAAGGCCTACTATGAATGCATAAAATAAATATCCCGATCGTCATTGTTGTTGTATATTTATTTAATGGTCAAATTGTATCGACTCCTATCTACCCGTATAGGAGGATCGGGTTCGAACATAGACTCACTATTTGACCCGCAGAGCATCCCTAGGTGTCACAAGTGTATAACATTCTCACTAGAGCCCATGCGGGTGTTTGGGGGCATTTTATGACTATTATTGACTACTATTAGTTAGGAGGACAAGATTAAAATTTATTATCCCACGTAGCATCCCTAGATATCATGTGTGTTCCTACGACATGCTTGTTGGGGCCCATGCGGGTGTTTGAGGACATTTTATGATTATTTACTGAACCTTTATCAACTTTTATTTACCTACTTAGGAGGATCGGGTTCAAATTTATTATCCCATGCAGCATCCCTAGATGTCAAATGTGTTTCTACGACACGCTTGTCGGGGCCCATGCGGGTGTTTGGGGGTATTTTATAATTATTTATTAAATATTGTTGACTCCTATTTACCTGCTTAGGAGGATTGAGTTTAAATTTATTATCCCACATAGCATCTCTAGACGTCGCATGTGTTTCTACAATATACTCACTGGGGCCCACACAGGTGAATGATTCTATCGATGAATATTTCTTATAAAGGGCATTGAAGGTCAAATATGAATGTATAAAATAAATATCTTGGTCGATCTCGTGATCACATATTTATTTAATGGTTCGAACCATTTTGGGTAGGATCGTGTTCGAACCTAGATTCATCATTTAGCCCATGCAACATCTTTAGACGTCACGTGTATACCCATATCATGCTCGTTGGGGCCCATGCTGGTAAATAATTATATTTACCTGTTTGTGTACCTATGTGTATATAAACTACAGTGCATGTGCGGGAGTATTTTAGGCATTTAATGGGTCTTCTTTCTGCTTAGACAGCTTGTAGAGATTCATATTTTATTTGCTGCATATCATCTGCTTCCAATGGCAAGTAAATAATTTATATATTTACTTGCCATTGGATGGAGTTGATTGCATGGGTACTATCATGATCTTTGTTACAATAACTTGTAGGTGCTTTACATTTACATTTATTACTGTCACTTGTAGATGAATAATATTTGTGGTAATACTTTTGCATTGTGCCTCTTTTAACGTGTTCAGAGACTAGCCTTCCCCTCGTCGCTACTTGGCGCTTCAAGTAGGTGTTGTCAAATGACACCGCAGATGCAAATTCTTCAATCCCCGCCCGCTACATGAGCCTTTAAGGGTCTTGGACACCTGTTGAAAAGAGCACATTAATTTCCCCACGTATGGGTACTTAGTTCCGTCCCCCCACGCTACATGAGCTGTTTGGGGATTACCTACCTGGTCGCAAGTGCCACACCGACTTTCCTCCCTACTAAGCTACGTGAGCGTGTAGGGGCTTTGCCGACTCGTCGCAAGCGTCGAGAGTAGGATTTTTGTCTTAAGAATTTTATACCTTTGCAAGGACCGGTGTCGAAGACGAAGACAAAAATCTCTCTCTCTTCTTTTTTTTTTTTGCTTTTTTTCTTTCCTTTTGCTTTCCTTTTTTTTTTGAATCAACTCTCTTTTTTTTTACTAACAACATAGGATAAAATATTAACAGATAATATAATTGATAGATACTACTAATTAATATAATAACTAATTAACATATAATAATAAAGCCAAAATAATTATATATATAAATAAAACTACTTTAGAGATATGAGTGGAGATGGGATTTACATAGTAAGGAGTTTTGGTTTGGAGTTGGGTTCAGTTGGGTCCTATGCAAAGCTCAAAAGGAGTACAGCTTATAGGAGGTGGATGGCTCCAGTGAAATGGGGAGACAGGTTGGCTAGGGCTCTATGAGGCGCTCTCTAACGGGATTCAGTCGTATAGAGAATATTCAAAAGGCTTTGGAGGAGTTTTGAGTGTGGACTTCACCTATGGAGATCGACTTTGGCTTGGAGTTTGGGAAGAAGATGGAGGCTAGAGCTCAGGTGGTCCGAAACAAGGATGCAGGGTCGAGAGTTGTCGGGCTTTGTTTGACTATAGGAGGTTGATCAACTTTGTGCTGGATTCGGCTTAGGGAGTCATATTGTTGCGGATGTCAGGAAGAAGGGAGGCTGGGACTTGGTTTGCTCGTGGGTTATGGTTGAACCGAGAGTAGCTGCTGGGATGTGGAGTCGAAAGATAAGAGGGAAGGTTGAGGCATCTACGAATGGAGAAGGGAGAGATGTAGCGAATGGGGAAGAGAATATCAGAAGCTTCGTGTGAGAGGGATCAGAGCTTTCGCGTGTGTGGAAGGCACAATTATTAGGTCAGGTGACCTGACGTAGCTCTATGTTCGAACACCAATAATATGTCGCCACGTGCTCTTACTCTTTATCGTGCGGCCCGACGACCTGACCCGGGATTGCTATGTTCGCGTATTGCTCGGTATTACTCGGTATTGCTAGGCATTGCTTGGCAATAACGAGAAATATAGCTATGTCAAGACCAATACTGAGAAATATCTAGTAATACCGAGCAATACAGAGAAAAACTCAGTATTGCTTGGTATTACTCGGTATTTCTCGGTATTACTCGGTATTTCTCGATATTGCACGGAATTGCTCAGTATTGGTTTTCACAGAATGATATTTCTCATTATTGCCGAGCTAAATCGACCAATACCTAGCAATACCGAGTAATACCTAGCAATACGCAAACATAGCGATCCCGGTTCCATTCCGGGTCGGGTTGTCGGGCCGCGCGGTAAGTAGTGAGAACATGTGGCACTAATTTACTGGCGTCCGAACGTAGAGCTAAGTTAGGTGACTGGACCAAATAAAAGTTCATGTGGAAGAGAGCGGACCTGAAGACTTCATTTCGTTGGTATTTAACAACATATTTGGGTGCTTGATAGAGGAGAGATCGCAAGATTTAGACAGGATTTACAGAGATGAGACATGAACAACGCTGCTGGCTGGACAGTATCTCGGCAGAACTTCGGCAGGATTTACGGGATCCAGGCAAGTATGATTTCAACAAATTTTTTTTTTAATTCTTTTTCTTTGTATCCAGTTATAGAGGTCAACGCATGAGGAGAGCTCTACGAAATGGTGAGTGAATGAAAGGACAACGAAAATTTCCATTATGATGAGACATGAGTGAGTACCATTATAATGAAGACATGGTCACCAACCCTCTTATAAATATCCAATGTTATGTTCCGTGGGGACTATTATTTTATTCTTTGTTTGACACTTATTCTCTCCTTGTTTTATTCTAATTAATTCTTTTCTAACATAAACTTTTCCTCTTTAAATAGCTTTCTTGAGGAGGTTCCACAAGGGCTTCATCGAGTTTGAGTGCTACTAGGTCTTGTAGTAGCTAATAAGTTTATAGATATGATTTTTTTTGCCGTTGCTATAAGGATGTCAACAAGGAAATTTGAGTACCCAATGAGGACAAGCATCTCAACACCATTTTAGAGGACAAGCTATGTTTCCCTTGTGATCACTACTTGTGACACCTATTTTACCCGAAGCTCATTGAATTCATAACTTATATAGGTTTGTGTTAGTTAATGTCGAACTTGTTAGCAAGCATGGTCACCTTCCTCTTGCATTTATTATGATAGAGGACCAAATGGTGTTTGTCCCTATTTTTCCATGTGTTTGTTATAATAGCCTTAAAAGATGATAGCATCAAGTTCTCTTCCCTTTACACATGAATGCATAGCTTAGTGCATAAAGTCAGGGACTTGAATATGAAGTTTATCTTCATCAAATCCTTTGTAGGATGGGTGGTGTAGACCCCTCTCCCCATACCCTACACGAAGGACAACATGATGGTGGAGATGAATGAAGATAATTTCTAGGCATTTGACTACTTAAGGAAGAGCTCATTATTAGTCAATGATCATGTGAATCTGCATGATATCTATAACCCAAGCAACTTTTTCTTGTTTTACTAGTTTGAATTTAAATTAAGAGTTATTTTTTCCTTTATGCTGACTTTAGATTTTATTATAGGCGGGGTGTTGAACTATTAATACCTCGAGGGCCCCACTATAACGGAGTTCATCAATGATGAGCCCTCTGCCAATGTACAAGAGGTGCAGATGAGGAAAGTTGGGTAAGATCCACTAGACAGTCTAAAAGAGGGAAACCCAGAAAGAAGGAGGTGACTCCAATCCACCCAATTAGAAATGACAAAGAAATTGATCGCAAGTTCTAAGGGAGATCCTCTTTTGAAGAAGACGATGGAGGTAACATCCATAAATGGAGGCCTTACCCATTTACTCCATTGCTTCCCCAACTAAGTTTCTAAAGGGTCTGAGTGAGCCAGCAATCTCTAAGTGGCCTAAAGCCATCTCGACCCCACTGCTATTATAGTTCCTCCACTGCAGGAAAATCACCTATTACAGGTAGAATTTTTCAGCGAAAATTGATCATTTTTGGGCTGATTGGGTATGTACCGACGACTTTCCGATGGCAAAATTTTCACCGGTAAAACCTTCATAGGAAATATTTCTAGCAGTCTTTTCCGGCGGCAAATATTTCTGGCGATTTTTCGGTGGAATAAGTCCGCCGAAAAATAAAATAAAAAAATTTTAAAATTAAGCTGCCTACACCAGCTAGCCTGACCGTGTGCTGCCCGCACGCATATGCCCACCCCACCAATCATGCTGCCACCGACACCAGGCTCACTTGTGCTCCGCACCGACGTGTGCTGTTGTCTGCCTCTAACTGTGCGCAAAGCTCGTAGGCATTCCGTCCACAGGCCCCGCAGTCAATGCAATGCACTTATGCCTGCTAACTGCTCGTTTCCAGACTGACGCAGCTGCCATGGACAACAGCCCAGCCAAACCACATACACGGATTTGACTCATGGACCTGAGTGTGTCGGTACAAAGACTCAAACCATTTTTCTTTGGAGTGACAATATCATAAAACATACTTTTATATTTTTAATAATACCAAATTCAAAAAAAAAAAATCAAATGAATGGTAACTGAATAATGATTAATATAAACTGTTAATATAAATTTAAATTAAAAATAATTTTTTTATATTTTAACAACAAATTACTTAAAATATTAAATTAATATTATTTAATAATAAAAATTAATTAAAATTTAATATTAAAGTTAATAAATAAAAAAAAGTATTTAAATTAATATTTAATTAGAACATGTTATAAAATTAATAATTAATTAAATTAATTATAAATTATTAATTAATTAAATTACGAATATATGATTTTGCAAAAATTATTCTAAACCTCCCGAAAAGCCGCAAGAAACCCTACTGGAAACAAAACTGCCAGAAATCCGCTTCAAAGCTGACAAAAATTCTCTTAAAAAATTAGGCCGTCGGAAAGCCACATGAAAATAGGCCGCCGGAAAGCTGCCGAAAAAATTTGCCAGTATTGAATGATTTTCCAGTAGAACTTTTAATGTTACGAGTAAAGGAATCTATATTAATGGGGAACCAACTTTAAGATGGGCTTAGTAAATGTTAAAGCCCTTGGCCAACCCCATGGAAGGCAAAGGCAAAGATGTTGCCTCAACCTCTAAGATTGAGTTAGAGTCAATAGAAGATGAGAGGAGAGTTAAAGGGAGGAAGTTAGGGCAACAAACATCTCTGAAAGAGAAGGAGAGCCAATTCACTCAATTAGGAAAGTCTTTGAAAGGGGAAATACTTCCTTTTAGGTTTCCAAAGAGAATGACTTAAGGGTGATCTTTGAAGACAAGCTCTCCTTTCTTGTGATGAATGCATGCACTATCAAGTAACAAACTACTTATGTCCTAGCTTACAATTATAGGCATGCAAAGAGGGCATTCATAACTTATGAAAAGATATTATAAAGTTAAAGTTCATCTTAAATGATGAGTTCATCATCAAGTAGTCATTAAAGCTATATGTCAAGTCATTTAAAGTTGAGATAGTGAGGCCATAGGGATGCAACCCACCATGAAAATTTTGCAAAGAAGGATTCTCCATGAAGAGAGATAAGGAGTTAATGAGGAACGTTCATGCTAAAGATATCACTTAATAAGAAGTTAAATTTAAGGAGAATGAATATAAGTGGGCATCCCTTTTTGACTCTCTAGAGTATCATGAGATCCTTAGCAAGAAATTTGGCCAAGGTATCAAGTATTACTTGGAGAAGTTGATCACCTCCATGGAGTTGGACTAGAAATTTAAAGATAAAGACATCTTCTTCAATCTACTATTGGACTCTTCAAAGGAGAGTAACACAATGAGTGTGACCAATGATTGAGGTTAACTCACATTATATTTTTATTTAATTTTTTAAACTATAATATACATGTAACAAAATTTTAGAATAAAATGAATGAATAACTATTTAATTACTCATTTCTTTGTTTATATTTTTGTACTTCTTTATACTAAGTCATGATAATGTATTATCTTCAAAGACTTCAAATCATCTCTTTTGTATTAATAACTAAGATAGGTAGTAGTGAGAGTACCCTTCTTTCACTGAGAATCACTAAATTTCTCTTGGAGTTTAACTTGATTAAAGTTGTGCAAAGGACATAATGACAACTCAGCTTTAAAAGAGAATATATTAAAGGTCCCTTTAATGAATGAATAAGAAATAATATAATTAAAATAATAATGC
This sequence comes from Dendrobium catenatum, assembly GCF_001605985.2. Lineage (NCBI taxonomy): Eukaryota > Viridiplantae > Streptophyta > Magnoliopsida > Asparagales > Orchidaceae > Dendrobium > Dendrobium catenatum. The sequence goes on along the minus strand of NW_021319178.1, from coordinate 14,635,032 downwards.
TTGCTTGAGAAAAACCAAATCTTTACTTTTCAAGTTGAAACTTGGTCCATTATATCAAATGAATATAAGTGTATAATAGTTATACAATGAATATATCCACTTCTATTGGGAGTCCTTGATAATAATCTAACTTGGATTATTCATGGGGGAGGATAATTATAACTTTACTTGTTTGGCTTGATGAGTTTAAATGAATAAATAATATGATGAATGAATAATAACATTTACCCAATTATTACTTGAATAACTTCGTACAAGCAAAACCTACAATTGAAAAAATGATAATCACTTGATAACTGTTAAATAAATACATTCAAGTCATTAACATTGCTTGGTAATCAAAAGCCACGAAATTAGTTTCTTACTCATGCATGAATTTTAACATAGTATTATGCCCACGAGAAGAATTCTTAACTTGACATTATATTACCTTAAGTAGGTCAAGCCTTACGTAGAATTTATATTCTTTGTAGGGGTAACCATAAAGACTCACTTGGTGGAAGGGAGTCACAAAGTGTTCAATGGATATCTCTTTGCAAAGTGTGGAGTCACCTTCCAAGGCTATAACATACCATTGTTTAACTCTTTATCACCTTATATGGGCCTTGCCTTATGCTAAATTTTATAGTCTTCATGGGGGTAATTACCTAGACTTGTTTATTGGAATGGACTCCCTCATTGCTTAGTATGGATCTTATAGGAAATAAGAAGTCACCTTCATGTCTTTATGTATTTGAGTGATTAATTTTTTATTATTTTTACTCATCCCTCTATGAGTTTTTTTTTTTCTTAGAAACTAAGGGTAGGCAGAGCATGAATTTGTGTATTATGTGAGTACAGTTCAAAAAGTTTAATATGTTGTGAAACTATTTATAGGATGGGATGGCTATTATGAGTCATCACCAAGTGTAAACTTTCCTTCATCCTAGGGGCCTCAATTCTATTGTTAGTCATGTGACTGTGGTCTTTAACTCATTTATAGGGGTTTTCCTACTACTTTAGGCTTAAACCTAATTTAATACCATGTTATTTTTGAACTTAATTGTTGGACCTATTATATTACATTGGTTGAGATGTTCTCATAAGCTAGAAACTTTCTAGTGGGTCTTATCACTCACAAAGGCAAAAAGTTAACTAGCTACAATGTTGGCTAGTTAGGAAAATATAGTAGCATAATAATTATTTATCTACTTGTTACTCACATTGCATGTGTGATTTCTTGAAACTTTATTTAAAATATAGGTGAGTTCTTTGTTAATTATATCTTGAATTGGTGATTGCTCTATTTGCACTCAAGGAAATGGGGAGAGTTTAATAAGTGGGAACAATAAAATGGGTGAGTTATTAGTTTCTTTTTCTTTTTTTAGTTTTCATTATTCATTCATTTAAATAGACTCACAAAGATAGGGAGGAATGAAAAATATGAAAAAAAAAGCTTGTTTAATAATTATTATATCAGTGAGTTTTATTTGAGTGTGGTGTCTTTCTTTAGGAATATAAGATCTTTTGGTCATTGGTGCTCCAAGTCATCATCACCTCTTTACATGAGTGTTCTTACGTTGATATACTTCAAGTCTAACTTACTTCTTGATTATGTAGCATCTTTCCCATGTTGACCCAAGATTTTCCAACACTGGCTAGTGAGCTAATACATATACTCTCTTCAACATTAGGTTTCCAGAGTAAAAAGCTTTCACCTTGACATTCACATAATAGTATTTAACCATCCTTTTTTTTTTAGCTACTCCTACTTAAATGGAGCTTGGGCTTTGAGGCCATCTTGTATGTCAACTAGAATTTTCATACCTTATTCGTCTCTTCCAACACAATGAGTTAATCTTCTCGGAAGTTGGCAACTACAAACACTTACTAGTTGATTGAAAATGATAGATAGTAGAGCCTCAGCCCTATGGAAGTGTGTGAATAAAATCTGAAAATGTAGTGAGGACAGTGCGGTCTTTAGTGCCCAAATAATTAAAAACCATGTCTCTACCCTATTATTTTTTCTTCTTCCACCTTCTTCCTTTGCAAGTTCACTATATGCATGTCCACTACCTCAATCTATGCATTAGTTTGAGGTTGATTTACATAAATGACCAAGTCTTCATGATAGGTTGGAGCTTGCGCTCAAGTTTGAAATACATGAGAGCAAATTTTTGTCACTTAAAACACCTATTTGAGAGTTTCTCTAGGTCCTTTTCAGCCAAAAATAACCCTATTAAGGGATTCTATGGGCTAGTGTTCTCCCTCTTGAATGACTCGCACACTCGCCAAAGTGTACATCATTTAGCACCTTCTCCATCTCACTTTCTTTCTTTCACCTTATGTTTAAGAAAGTCATTTACTTTTTGAACATATCAATGGCTTTTAAAATGTATTAGATAACTTTGATTTTGAATCACCCTAGCTATGTATCTCATCAAAAATATTTTGCACCTTCTGTTACTTGTTGTAAAGATCCTCCCAACATGTAATTTTTCAAGTTCCACCTTCTTCACCTCACCTTCCTAAATGTTTAATCACAATATCTTCAAGAATAGTTGTCAATAAAGATTACCTAACTTTGATAATAGGTCACCTAACTTTGATAATAGGTCACCGAGTTGATTATACTCCCCAGACATTTTCATTTTTATAAAGTGTTCATATCAATTGATCTTTGCCTTTCTTTAAAGATACATTTTCATAGTATCTTATATTGTGCATCATACTCTCTATTTATTTGACCTGAAATCAGCTACAAGTTGGAGTAGAAGATCAGATGCCTAGTGCTCATTTTAGCGATGAACTTTATCATAGTAATAAGAGTCTTATACTCAACTTTGGTTATTGGAAACTTGATATCCTATTCAGTTGAATTTTTAAAATACTATTAGACCACATATATCGTACAATGCAAACCAAGTCGTATAATATAATCTTATAGTACTTCAATTATTTTAATTAACGTTGATTTTTTAAAACTTGTTTTACTCTTTTGTGTATATACATCGTTATTTAGCATATCAAATATATGATACAATTAGAATAAGACTATAAAATATAATTAAAAAAATATATAAATTATATTACTTTGGTAGTCTTCTTTCTTTGACTTCTTTAATTACTTAATTTAGATTGATCATGCTTTTATGATTGTCATCTAGTGTTTGTCAAATATCATTTGACTTTCATTTTTTGAATTACCTAAAATATTAGTTTAAATCAAAAGAGGCATACACATCTAAATTCACTAGCCTAAATATTTATAATCATCAAATTCTAGTAATCATACCAGGCTCATTGCTCTAGCAATATCCTCCTTTTAATGATGGTAAATATTTTTGGTTAAAATGCTATATTACAAAAAATTTAAGAGAAAAAATAAGTACTTTTAATTAATTAAGTGATTTTCATCCTCAATTTATGCCTCTAATAACTATAAGTTAAAAATAAATTCAAAATTTAGACACACGTAAATCATTCCCTTAAGCTATCGGAGAAGAGAAGAGAAGAGAAGAACAATCACAAGAAAAGAGAGAGAGAGATTCAAAGGCCAAGGAGTTGTATTTATTCATCAGGCTAGTTGAGAATTTTATAGAGCACAAGGTTCACTTTTAAAAAACTTATATTTAATTTTAATTCCATTAATTTTATAAAAATATATAAATAAAATTATATTTTTAATGAGTTTTATGATGTTTTTACCACACAACGTTTTGTATATCATTGTATGCTTTATTCAGAACAAAGAAAAGAAGCATCATAGACTATATGCTACTCCTATCTTGACAACTACTGTGCTTGAATCATTCTCCAACTCATGGACCTTACTCTTTTAAGGGCATTGGGATTACCAATAGCCAAACCAACTGACTTCTTATTCTAAATGGTATCCTCCCCCTCTCTTTTTATTAAATTTTTTTTGGAAAAATGGATGTATGACACTAATGGCATTGATAGTAAAGGTTATAACAAGTGAGTTCTTGACTACATTCAAAAGAGTATGGAACAAAGGCATTGATGACTTAATCTCAGAAGTCTCCTCATATTAGCTTTCTCACTTGTTTCAAGCAGGTAATCTTTCACCACATCCTCCATGATGGAAACAATGTTGCTCACTTCTATGCTCATTTTGATTTAGAAGGTGATTTTATATGAAAATCTTCCTTCTAATTTTATTTATTTTGCTGAAGGAAGACAAGGATAGAATTGTAAAAGCTTGGTTGTAAACTTCTGGCTTTATTGATATAATAATACAAAATGCATATTTTCAAAAAACAAAATCCTCATGGAGGATAGTAGTAATTATAGTATTACTACTATAATTATTATCATTATTATTATTTTGGTATATATAGCACAAAAATTTTTTGTAATTATTAATATATCACTTAATTCTTTATCATTATTGTATCCTACCCTATTCAACATTCTATTAATCCCTTATGTACCTAATACATAAATTGTAAAATGATGTGTAAGCAAGGATTTAATAAAAATGGGTTGTTTATCGGTATTTATAAATTGAATCATATACTAACAAACATGTAATTTTATAGTTATACAACAACTTTATTATTATTATTATTATTATTATTTTGTAAAAAATGCTAATTGATGATGAAGAGGAATGAATGGTGTAAAAAATATTTAAGAAATCGCTAATTATTGCTATAGTTAAACAAAAAAAAAGGGAGTAATTGTATAAAGAAGTAAATACTTTCGTCATTTTGCTTGAAAAGCAAATCAAAAGGCTCGTTCAATGTTACTGAAAAGTTAAAGTTTTGTTGGGTAGCTTTCTTTTGATTTTCTATAGCAGTTTTTTAATATAAAATTCTTAGAACTAAAAATTTATGTACTAAAAAGCTACTTTAGAATGCAGTAAAAAAGCTGTCTCAAATGAAATCTAAAATATAATATGCACAATCACAATAACAGGTGTTGTAACATGGACAAGAACTAATACAATCACTTTCCTTTATAAATCTCTTCCACAAAGTGTTAAATTTAGTGTAAAAATAAAATAATTGATTACCATCATTTGTTGATGGTAAGTTTATATCTTTGATGTTTTAAAAGATGTGAAATATTCTTTTTTACAATTATTATATTTTATTCCTTAAACTAATTCTTTGAGCATAATCAACTCAAAAATTTTATATCTCAGTTGAATTCTTGTTGGCTTATATTTTGTTCTATTCATTCATTTTTCTTTGGTAAAATATAGTTGTCATATCTTTTGTTCTTATAAAACTAAATATTACTCTCTCTCTCTCTCTCTCTCTCTCTCTCTCTCTGTCTTTCTCCAACATTCTCTCTTTCACTCTCTTTCACTATTTAGTTTCAGTACGTCACTCATTCACCAGCTATGCCACTATTGTTAATGCATGATTAAAAAAATTTCCTTCTATTTTATGGGTTATAAGTTAAAAGATCTTTTGATGCCAAGCTTGTTGAGTTTGTAAATTTTTGTATCTAATTAAACACATTTTTAATTATGCAAAACATATTTTTTAATATAACTTATATTAAATTAGAAAGATGTCACTTATTGCTCCTTGCCTCACTACCATAACCACCAATAGTGGCTACCCTTGAGGCTTCAACTACTAGTGGTTGTTAGCATAAAAAAAAATTTAATAGTTGTATGTTAGTTTATGTCTCATGCATTTTGACATGAAGAAGATATTGTTCTTCTTAATGATATTCACAAGAATCTTGAGTTTATAGCTCTGACTCTTATCATACTCCTAGGAATATTTCAAGTTATCCACCATAAAATTTCAAAATTCAAAGTATTTTAAGAGTATTCTATAGGTTCATTTTTAACTTAGCTTAGTTAGAAATCTTACCTTAGCTATAGCTTAGGTTGGATAAGGATTAACCATAGTATAACTTAAAGGAGTTGTAGCATTTTATAATTGACCATAAAGGGACCCATTGGCTTTATATTTAGTAGGTTTGACCTTGGTTAATCATAAGGTAAGACATAATTTAAACTTAAACTCAGATGATTTTGATAAATCCACTTAAAAGAATAAGCATTCAAATTTTCCCATTGTCTTAATCATTTGGTTGTGCAAATGTATTTAGTCTTGGGCTCTCTCCAAATGACTTGTTATGGTTATTTGGACCATAAGTCAAATCAATCTTAACTCTTAATTGATCCTTGGTAACTTTGGAGTGGTCACCACTATATATTTTTGTGAAACCCCTTAAGTAAAAAAAGGTAAATTTTTAAACATTGAGGCATATTTTGGTATTATGATTATAACTTCATTAAGAAACTCTGTAGTTAAGCGTGCTCATCCCAGAGTGGACATTAATTGAACTATTGTGGGAAGGGTGACATACTGGAAAGTTACACCAATAGGATAAAATTGTGAGGCTCTTAGGCCAAAGTGGACAATATCTCGATAGTTAAGTGTTTGGGCTATTACAATTTTCACCATTAGTTCAATTAATGTCCAAAAGGTTTAGTTTACGAAGTTATAGGTGACTTGACCGTAATTGATTGTATGGATAAGCTAGTAACATTTAAACCCTAACTTAACACCATAAGTTTTTATTGGACCAATGTAAATCTAAACTTTGTAAGTGGATACATTCTCATGCCCAACCCTTTGGGTAGGTCCTAATAGGTTGATAATAAACTTATAAAGGCAGGTGGACCATTGGAGAAATCAAATTAAACCGATTAACTTCATTGAACCCAAATTTACCTATTTAACCATATAGGACCAATCCAACATATTTCATCCAAATTTCACAAATTGATTATTCCAATTGCTTTAAACAAATTTTAGTTGGGCAATCACAAGTTAATTAGCCTCAACAGGCCCAGCGAATGACCAATTAGTTCAAAACCATCCTTTTAAAGACAATTTGAATAATTTGACCTTCCTAGCCATATTGAGCTCAACAAATCATTAGAAACTATTTTAATTAGTTAGCTATAGATGAATTGAGTTCAATTGACCTTTGATCAGGCGTAATTTACTAAATACTGCATTTTCTCTAAACGACCCAAATAGGTTATATTGATGAAATTGATTATTTGGAACAAATAGGTTACAATAAATACTCTCAAATGGTTTAACTGAATTCCTATAGATTAATCAAGCTCAATTGAACTTCGGGTGGGCCAATCAACTCTAACCTAACTCATTTAACTCTTTAGAGTATACTGGATCTTTTTGAGCAATGTGACCCTAACTAACTAAATTGATGGAATGGGTCGCCATAAAATGATTAATTAAATATTTATTAACACTATTTTATCATTAGATTAAACCAAATTGCTCAGTTAAGCCTAGCTACTAAGTTGACCCATTTCCTTAAAAGAACAAAATGAACTTGATCCCATTGGACAAGTAAGACACATTTATTCTTAGGAATTCATATTGAGCCTTTCATATGATATGCCTAGTTAAACTATTAATGAATTGAACCTTAGGGCCCTTTTATTTAACCTTGGTCAACTATCTCCCCAAGAAAGTCAACTTCACCCAATTTGAAGCCATAAAGGTTTAAATTGAACCAAGCCCATGCATGCATTGATGTTGAGCAATATCAATGGACCCTATGGTTACTACAAGATATTCATAGATGGGGTACACCCATAGTTGGTCAATTGAGCCTATAGTTGGACAAACTAAGCTCATGTGATAAAATTTGACCCAATTAAATCAATAGGTCAATTGAGCCAAATTAACTTGAAAAACAAATTGATCTAATTAATTAAGATTGAGCACCCCTAATATGTCCTTGACATGACCCAAATTTTTCAACCACATTTGTGTAGAGGTTTGATAGTACTTGGTCCATTGTGTCAAGTTGAGCCATTAAGGAAACATACACTTTCCCATTCCATACAATCCACTCAAATGACAAAATTAATTAAAATTATTCACTATGAGTGTATATTAGAAAAGTAAGAAGTTAACCCTAATTGGAATTACCCATTTGACCCTATTAGAGTAGTTTAATATGATGAAATTGGTCAACATAACCCATTTGTATTTATTTGTGGCAAAGAGAGAGTAAGCTCATTTAATAACCAACTAAATGAAATTTATTACTTTCATATAAATGGATAACATTCTAAGATCAATTCCTCCAATAATAAAACACCTTGATGAAGCCATTAACCAACAGTTAATTAAGATTAATAAAGTTTAAAAGGGATGATATAGGATTAAGAAATGAAGCAAATAAGATTTATCCACATACTAATGCAAAAAATAAACAATGGACAATCTTGAGAAAAAAAGCTGAGAGATGTCCCTCAAATCCAAAACAATTAAAGATCTTTACGATATAAGTAATAACCATTAAACATATTTGCAAGAAGACATAAGTTTAAATAGGTTTGGATCAATATTTATAAAAAATGAAAGTGACAATCTCCCACCAAAATGGCAAGAAGAAGAAGAAGAAGAAGAAGAAGAAGAAGAAGAAAGTGTCACAATTTTAACCCCATCTTGCTACAATTGAGGATATTATTACAAAGTTTTGTGTTGGGATGGGACTTTTGAATTCTTAAATTTGCTTTGCAATAAAGTTTTTTTTATCTCAATATTCTAATCCAAAGATGATTAAAATTGATCTCAAAATTATTGAATTAGTTGAGATGAGTGCAGTACACTACTAATCAATACAAACTCATATAATGCTCATCTAAAAGTAAATCCAAAAATGTTCAAAGTAAATTAGTGATAATCACATTTGAGCCAAAATACCTTAACAAGATTTTTTTTTTCATCATTGATGTGCATTTGATCTATGAGATTCATTTTTGTTTGAGTAAAAGACAAAATGAATAAAGTAAGAAGCTATTTGAAGAAAATATTTATCTAATAGTTGCAAGATGAATGTTTTGTAGAACAAAAATGAAAAACTCATTAATTTTTATCAGATGGCTTTTAGTTTTAAACATTTATCACTCTTCATTAAAATAAGATAAGGAGCTTTTGAGACAATATGTATTGGAAATGCTTTTAGGTGTATGATTTGAAAATGGGAGAAATTTGAATTCATTTAACATCAAAAATGTTAGATTGGTTTTTAGCTTCAAAATATTTTCTAGGCAATTTGATTTAATTATAAAATATTAATTGATGCATTTTTTTTAATTAATTGTTCCATATCAAACCAAAATGAAAAATAAGAAAAAAGTACATTGAATCATCAATATAAGAAATCATACATGCATGAGAAATAATTTTTTTAGGGGCCTTTGTTTGCCACAAAAAAAAGAAATGAAAAGTATTGTAACTGTAGGGAATTTCAAATTATGGGTATTTGGTTTGATGAAAAAAGAATAAGTTGTAAAGTTTTGGTGAAAATTTTTTCCCTCACAAGTTCATTTTGGTTATATTATAAACTCACGAATTTATGGTCGAGCAGAGCAATTTGATTGCATTGTCATCGCCCGCCATTTGCCACCGTCGCCACCCGTTGCTGCCACCCGCCGCACGCCGTCTACCATAGCCACTTCCACCCCTAATGTAATAAGCTATCCCAGCTACTCCCAACACTAGTCACCAGCATAAACCATAGCCACTGTCCTCACCAGCCACCACCATCATCTTACTTCAAGCCAAAAGAATCAATAAAACTTACTTTCCTTTTACATTCATCCAACCAAATTCAAACATTTCAAATATATTATATACCTTCCATATTGTATTGTCTTGTTCTATATTCTTTTTTCAGTGATACATTCAAATAGCCCCTTAGGGACTTCTTATAAAAAATCTCTTGGCAGATTTTTAAATATGATTTTACAACCAAGAACCATCTCTTTGTTGAGCACTTTGATAAGGTCATTACATATGTTCTGCCATCATAATTATCTTATTAAAAATTAAATTAAAAAAAAAACATTAAATCAATTGTACCATGTGACTAATAAAAAGACAAATAAACACAACAAGTGGAGCAACACTTAGAAATCCATTTGGCATTATCATACTAAACTGTTTAATGAACATATTTTGTTTTCCTTTGCTTGAGAAAAAAGACGCATTATCAAATGAGGCTACAATCTTCAATTACTCTTTGATTTTGACTTCGTTTGGGACGACTTTCTAACTACTTCTTAAAGCATTTTTTAGCATAAATTTTTTAATTTTTGTACTAAAAAGCAGTAAAAGCCATCCCAAATGAAGCTTTTGTTTGATATGACTTTCTTACAGCTTCTTAAAACAATTTTTTAGAAAACTTTTGCATTAGAAAACTGCTTTAAGAAGTAAGAAAGCTATCCCAAACGAACTCTTTGTTTTGTCTCATTTGAAGCTTTAGTTGAAGAGCATCCATTGAATAAGAAAGGAAAGGAATACAAACTGCCACAGAAAATGACCTCTGAAATTGACTTTTTCGTCGAAATTCAAATGCTTAAAGACATAAGAAAACGATAATATAATATTGTTTTTTATTTTTAATTATTTGGATTATTTAACAAAATAGCTTTAAGTTAAATTTAGAGGTCAATATTCTGTGGGGTCCTCCAAATGTCAACCGCTGAATTCACATAAAAGAAAGTATTTATAGAGTAGGGTTGGTCATCAATAAGCTAATAAGCTGGCAGAGTGATACTAAAAGTCTTATATTTATGCTAAAATTAATATTGCAAATGATACTTAAAAATGTACTAGTTATAGGCTTTGTTTGGGACAATTTTCTTATTGTTTTTTAAAATAACTTTTTAATACAAAACTTTTTCGTAATCAGCAGAAAAATAGTGACCAAAAGCTATTTCAAACGAAATGTTAGAGCAAATCTAAATGATTTAAAGTTTATATATATTGTTGCAAAATATGTGAAGATATTTTATACCATTTTTTTAGACTTCGTTTGGATGTTTTTTTTACTCTTTCGTAAAGCTACTTTAGAAAAAAGTTTCATTTGGGATGACATTCTCATTGCTTTTTAAATCAGTTTTTTAGCAGGGGTGGATCCATTACATTTGGGAACCCAAATCCGACCCGTTTTGAAATCGGGTCGGATCCAACCCGGATTTTCCTGGTCGGATTTTCATGTCGTGTCAAATATTGACACCCTATATATATTGTTATAGAACTTTTTTTTTTTGCTCTTTGGATCTGTCAACTTTGCCTTAGGACACGGCTCATCTTAACCTGTTAGTTGAGAGCTTAAGCTTTCAACTAAGATATCTTGGGTTCAAATCTTTGTGTATGCGTTATGTGTGTGTTGTTTGTGTGAGTTAGTCTTAAATGATATAAATGTCCAAAAAAAAAACTTTGCCTTTGGAGCGACCTTAGCGAGCATAGCTCTCTTTGATGACACTTTTTGCCTTTACACATGTAACTTCTTTAATCTTAGTGAATTAGGCTAAACCCCTAACTCCACAAATTAAAAAAAAATTTCAAGATCTATTTTAATAATCTATTCGAGGAGCTGTCCATCCATGTTTTCAGGTATTCTTTTTGGGAAAAATAAAGGCAAAGCCAGCTCCGCTTCATTCACAAAATAAAAAAATTACAACCCCCAAAAAAAAAAAAGCAAACTGCAACTTCATAAGAAAACAAAATTACAAAAAGAGAAGAAAAAAAAAAAAAAAAAAAAAAAAAAAACAAACAAACTACAACTCCATAAGAGGAGAGGACAAGATAATGGAGCTATTATTCTCAGCGGATACCGGACGGTTCACTACTAGAAAGATAGATTTTTCGCACTTGTTAGGAGCGGTTTTAAAACCGCTTCTAAAAATATCTTTTAGCACCGATTTTAACAGGTGCAATTAGTACCGGTTTTAACCGGTGCAATTAGTACCGGTTTTAACCGGTGCTTTTTAAAAGCACCGGTTTTAACCGATGCAAATAATCCTCATTTACAATCCCACTAAAGCCCTAATTCCATGCGCACGAAACTAATTCTCCGATCCCGCTAAAGCCCTAATTCTCCGATCCCTAGCTTTCTCGTTCCTGTGCGCGACTCAAGCGGAGCATTCGAGGTTCGCCTCTGATCCCTCTTCTCCTTCCTGCGCGTGACTCAAGCGGACCATTCGAGGGTTCATCTCTGATCCCTCTTCTCCCTCCTGCGCGCGACTCAAGTGGATCAGGGAAAGGAGTTTGCACTATCGGAGAGGATCAAACCGCACATCCCGCTCGCATTTTGCTCGGTATTCTCCTCACACGACGACACATCCGGCTGGCTTCATTGTGAGTCTCCTCTGCTTCTTCATCTTCTTCTTCTTCTTCTCATTCTTCTACTTATTTTGTTAATGTAATCCCTAAAATCAGGAAGGAAAAAATAATCTCCAACTTTGAGCCAGAAGATAAAACTTTTTTTCTGTTCAGCAATACTCCCACTCCGAATTCTTATAGGCTCCCCTTTCCTCTTATGAAAAACCCTACATAGCACCCAATCCTCCTGTCATCAAAAAGCAATAGAGAAACAACCAAATTAATCAAGTTAAACTTCCTAGTATTATGGCTTATAGTTGCATATTACTTGAAAAAAACGATTCACCTTCCTTTTTAAAATTAACACTATCTAGAAGCAACATCTTTTATAATCAAAGAGGAGGTCAACTCATTGCGTACTGAAATGAGGCTATTCATGCAAAAAATTCGAATGCAGCATCCACCTCAAGGAAGCTCACAAATGATATGTAAAATTTCACATTCTAATTTTAATGTTGGTTATTTGAATACTAATATTTTAGAATCTTCTTATAATTTATAAGGTGACAATGAAACTTCTTCCGAAAGATGATGTTATAGAAGAAAGAGAATGTCGTTTTGAAGATAACCCATGTTTGTGCAAATTGTTTTGAAATGCATCTTGGTATAGAAGTATACTTTTTTGGGATGTTGCTTAAAATTATGATATTGTAGATTACCATATATGAATGATGAATGATCTACTCTTTTTGGGATTATCATGTCTTACCATATATGAATGATGAATTTTTGCTTTTACTGTATTCTGTTTGCTCTTAGGGGCTATTTGGTGTTGTTGCTCTATGTTGTCTTTAGGTGATTTGTTCAGGAGTTAAACTTTAGGTGATTTGATGTGAAAGGCTTGATGTTGTTGCTCTATGTTGTCTTTAGGTGATTTGTTCAGGAGTTAAACTTTATAAATTTTGAATTTTTCAGGTTGCTTTCTTTTTTTTTTAAAAGAATAGCAAAATTTCATAAGTTATTAGTCATTAGCATAGCATTATCACACAGGCTCAGACATGCACAAAAGAAAGTACATAGAGGAGCAATGCTATATTGTTTTTATTTTTAATTTGTTGGAATTTTATAGAGTGATCAAAGTACAAGTTTTCATAAAAAAATTAGAAAGATGCAGGGTCAAGCTCCTTATAGAAAGGTGGCTTTGTAAATCAGCCATGATGGCAGAAATGGTAAAGGGATGGCTGCAAGTGATAAATTTTAGATTTCAATTTGCAATATTGTGAATGTAATTTGGATATGTGATTCCTTTTGAGTCTAGTATAAGTGTTGATTGACAAGAATATAAGCAAGGGTTGCATTATGATAATTTTTTTTCAAAGTATTAGATTTTGGCTTATTATTATTGTTATGTGTAGTAATTTTTTTCCCATCCTACTCATGATTATGAAGGCTAAATGCTACTGATGATGCTGATGATTGCAGAAAAATTAAGGACCCTTGCAAATAAATTTTGTGCTGCAGTGTGTACACATTCAAGGTTCGAAATTAAAAAAAAAAAAATTTTGATCTTTTGTGGTGGTTTTAACTGGTACGAGGCACCAAATTTGTGTCGGTTAAAACGGCCACAATTATAAAAACATGTTTAGATTGGACGAATTTGCATCGGTTTTAACTGGCAAAAATCTGGTTATTTGTACCGGTTATAACCGCTGCAAAAGCTAGCGATTCGCAAATGCTACCCCGCCGGTCGTAAAACCGCTGTGGAATGTCGTTGCAGCGCATAGTAATTACATCGTATTTGTAGTGGTTTTAGAACTGCTGCAAAGAAAATTGTGGCGGTTAAAACCACCGCGATAGCTCAAAATTTGTGCTGCGATTACCTTATTTTTTGGTAGTTCTTCCATCCGGTTAAGCGCTCGGTACCGAGTGCGGTATATTTTTGGGGTGGTGTTTGGTGTGGCATATTTTTGTTAGTCTCCGGATGCCGTTCAGATTCCGCACATAATAATAAATCAAGATAATGATAGAAAGGGCATGATTGATCAAACACTAAAAACAAGAACAAAAAAAGTCAAATAAGCTAAAAATGACCGCTAAAATATAAAAATAAGACTCCAGGAATACATGATAGGTTATTGAATAGATTTCCCTGATTGCCACATAGGACATTCAAGACGCCAGTTATTTGCCAAAAAGTGAAAGATGAGCAGCCGAGACCCTTAGGCTGAGAAGAGAGAGAGAGAGAGAGAGAGAGAAACAATAAAATGTAATATTATTACTGAATGATGATACAAGACATGTATTTAAAGGAGTACAAAGGTAAGAATGTAAATACAGCGGATGAGAAGGATCGTTTGCTAACAACCTCCCTCAAATTAATCATTCAATGGTTGAATTATTAATTTGCTGCGAAGATCGTTAAAAACGAGCGGTAGAGAAAGTTTTGTTAGAATTTCGACAATCTGATCCTTCGAAGAGATGTGAGTGAGAGCGATGTCTCCGGAGCCGATGTGTTGACAGATGAAATGATATTCAATCTCGATGTGTTTGGTTTTGACATGGAAGATAAGATTCTTTGCGAGTTCTATGGCCGAGATGTTATCAAAATGAAGAGTGGTTGGAGATTTATGCTCAAGATTGAGTTCAACAACTAAGCGACGGAGCCATATAACGTTTGAGGTTGTCACAAATAATGATCAGTATTCAGCCTCTGTAGATGATTATGCAACCGTCACTTGCTTCTTGACCGGCCAAGAGATGAGATTAGGATCTAAGAAGGTGCAGAATCCAGATATGGACTTTCGATCCGTTGCGTCTGATTCCTAGTCGGCATCCGTGTAAGATCTGAGTTTTAGTTCTCCAATTGTTACAGGTAGACCGAAGGATAGAGTGCCTTTGATGTACCATAGTAATCTTTTGAGAGCTTGAAACTCTTGTACAGTTGGTTGCTGCATATGCTGACAGACAAAGATTTGTAGCAAAGGCGATGTCCGGCCAAGTTATTGAGAGATATTGAAGTGATATGGCGAGTCTTTGATAGAGAGTTGGATCTTGGAATAACTGATTGTTGTTGAATTTGTGTTTGAAGTTCGAAGTGCTGGGTGTAGTGCAGCCTTGCAATCATCAAAACCTACATCGTGAAGAAATTTCGTTGCATAGTGTTGTTGTGTAAGAAAGTAGCCGGAGACAGTTTGAAGAACTTGGATGCCGAGGAAGAGGGAGATTTGACCGAGCTGCTTGAGAGCAAATTGAGAATGCAATTGCTTGAGGAGTGACTAAATGGCGGGTTGGTAATTTCATGTGACAAGAATATCATCCACATAAATTAATACATAAATATGAATATTGTTTTGATAAAATATAAGTAGTGAGGGGTCGGAGCCACTGAACCCGAACCCTTTAGATTTTAAGAAGTTGGTGAGTTTTTGGAACCATTGTCGAGGTGCCTGTTTGAGGCCATAAAGCGATTTATGAAGTTTGCAAATGGAGTTTGGAAGATGCAGATCCACAAAGCCTGGTGGTTGGCACATGTATATTTCGTTTGGAAGATCACCGTGCAGGAAACATTTGAAGCGTCGTGTTGAAGCATAGGCCATTTTCGATGAAGATAAGGGTGTGTAGAATGCAGATCGATGGTTGGCATTTTGGCGTATGGGCTGAAGATTTCATTGTAATTTTGTACCAAATTTTTTTATCATAGCCGAGAGCAACGAGACGAGCTTTGTAGCATTTCAGTTGACCTATAGGAAGAAATTTGATTTTAAATGTCCATTTACAGTCGAGAATGAGTTTGTTTGGTGGAGCGGGCACGAGAGATCAGGTTCTTTGTTTCTGGAGAGCATTAAATTCGTCGTTCATGGCGGTATGCTAGTGGTCGAATTTGGCGACTTGAGTATAAGTGGTAGGCGTGGATTGAGGAGTACGTAGTGGTGCTTAGAAGAGTAAAGATTTGTTTGGGTTTGGAAATTTCAGATTTTAGCCTGGTTTGCATAGGATGAGTTGGATAGGCAAGAATCGGCTGAGGGGGATTGTAAGAAGTAATGAGTGTAGGCAAATGATCAGGAATGGAATCAGGTGTTAGAGATGTAGTTGGTGAGCTGGAATGAGCGCCTGGATTTTGAGTAGGGATGATGTGTGAAGGACGGGATGAAGTTGTTGAGGTAGAAACGGATGAAACCGGAATGAGAAGAAGCGGAGAGATGGTATTATAAGGTAATTGAGGTGGAAGAGTAGATGTAGCATTGGAAGATTTATAGGGAAAGGTGTACTCGTAAAACACGACGTGCCTAGAAATATGAATTTTCGTAGAGGTTAGATTGAAGCATTTTTATCCTTTCAGAAGAATGGAATAGCCTAAGAAGATGCATCCGTGAGACCAAGGGGAGAATTTATTTGACATGTAAGGTTTTAACCAAGGGAAGCAAAGACATCCAAAAGTGCGTAGGTGAGAGTATGAAGGAGATTTGCAGTGAAGACGTTGATATGGAGTTTGGAGGGAGAGAGATTTAGTATAAGACAGTGAGTTGTGGATAGCGCTTCGGCCCAAAATTGATTTGGATGATTATGTACGTGTAAGAGAGTGCGGGTGAGATCGAGTTGGTGCATGTGTTTGCGCTCGGCTAAACCATTCTGTTTGGGAGTGTGAGGACAACTGAGTTGATGAGTGATGCTGAGATCTTGTAGTTAAAGTTTGAAAGCATTGCTTGTAAATTCACAGCCATCGTCGGAGTGAAAGGTCTTGGGAGTACAGTGATGTTGAGTTTTAACTCGATTGTAAAATAACTTGAATTTCATAAAGGTTTCTTGTCTTGAATGCATGAAATAAAGTCATGAGAAGCGTGTGAAATCATTAATAAATACGATATAATATCAACATCCATCTAAAAAATTTTGCGGGGCCGGCCCTCAGACATCTTAGGGGATTAAATAAAACGGGAGGAAGAAATGGAAAACTTTTTTTAAAAGATAGCTTGTGGTTCTTGGCCACGTTACATGAAGTACACACAAAAGAATGTGATACATTGCTAAGTTCGGGTAAGCTTTGGGCAAGGACCGAGTGGAGTCTATTATTTGGATGGCCTAAGAGAGGATGCCAGAGTTGAGATGATGTGGTAATGGCGGTGAGAGCCATAGGAGAGTGTCAGGAGGCATCCGAATATGATAGAATCCATTATGAAGAAGCCCACGAAGAAGCGGTCGTTGGTCCTGAAGATCCTTAATTTCAAAACCGTTACCATCAAAATATATCGAGACGAAATTATCGGATGTTAATTTAGAAACAGATAAAAGATTATGTGTGATTGATGGAACATGAAGAAAATTACACAAGCGAAGCTTATGGGTTGTGTCAGGTAGGGGAAGGATACCGGGGTGACATGGGGCGTCTGGATTCGCCTCCGGACGAATCCAAACGCAGCATGTAATAATTTTCACACGAAATCACCCCTCCTGACATAGAATTCAAGGTGAACCATCCTTTCACAACCTTGAGTCTTAATATGATGATCACCACCATCGAGATTGATCCATATTTCCATTTTTACTTTCTTTGTAGATGGGGTGGCTGCAGGATTCATTGGTCCAGGCGACGATTGATCAACCTCCTGAGTCCTGGCTTGGCAATGCCTAAGCCATATCTGCTGCCTTCTTACCAATCCTATATTTCCTCGCATGGGAATGAGCTAGCACTATTGGGTCAAAATCCACCTCGAACACTTAATGGTTCTCGAATCATTAATGATCATAAGCAACCCTTTTTAGTGCTAAACTAGTAATTTATAAGGGAAGCTCGGTGAGAGGTGGTGTCACATCACGTCATCACCACAAAGGTACTTAACTCAGTCTCTAGTCTCTTAAACTATAGTAAATAGGGTAGTAAAATTTCATTTATTTATTTCTTTGCATTTGGAAATTGCATTCAATATCATTTACTCATCCTTATCATCACTGATGCGGAACATCATACCATCAGCTTCGGTGTAGGGACGTTTCCTTAACCTTCTCTGACGGAATACTTACTTATATGACTTTAGTTAGTTAGTTAGTGGAATGCTCTACTCCACTCCTTATAGTACTACTTTTCACTAGACAACATATTTTACACCTTTATTGTTTTTTCCGTTTTTAGCCAGAGGTTCTATATAGGTAAAGAAGATGAGTTGAAATGTAGCTTTTTATCTTTATTATCAAAGGCAAATAGAAGTATCAAGCTCTTGCAAGCTTGCAGAGCTCTTACTGTTCTATTGAATCCTGCTTGTTTGTGCTGTTAGCTGAGCGATCCTACATCAGTATTGGTATCAGAGCTCGACGGCCGAGAGCAGCAGGCGGGTGGCTCCCGGCGACAACAGATTGGAAGCTCTCTGGGAAGCACACCTAGGTTTGGGGCGGCGAACAGAAGAGCTTGAATCTGACTTAAATCGATTCTACGATGAAATTCGGCAAGAGCTGAGGTCAATTTCTATCAGATTGGATAGAATAGCTCATCTGTGGGATAAACAGGGAGTGCGACGGGGTGTTGAGACCACAAGACGGTTCCGGCGTGAACCGCTAGTGGAAGAAGCGTCCGATTCAGGCGAAGAGGTGGATGAGTACAGGCAGTCTGGGCTTTCAGATTCCGAAGACGGAGTCTATAATGGACAAAGGCGGAGGAACAATTGGCGGAACAAAGAGATAAGTAGATCTCATAATGAATTTCGAGTGAAGTTAGATATTCCTTACTTCGATGGGAAATTGCACATAGAAGATTACTTGGATTGGGAGAGGGCTGTAGAAACTTTCTTTGAATACATGGAGATAGAACCTAACAAGCAGGTGAAATATGTCGCCTGTAAACTCAAAGCCGGGGCGAGTGCTTGGTGGCAACAAGTAGCTCAAACACGACGAAGGGAAGGTCGAGGACCTATTTGCAATTGGCGGCGAATGAAGCAGCTATTACGTGGGCATTACTTGCCGACGGATTATGAGCAAATGTTGTATCATCAGTACCAACATTGTCGTCAAGGCAATCGGTCAGTAAATGATTATACTGAAGAGTTCTACCGCCTAAGTTGTAAAACCCAAAAATGCCGCACATAGAAGATTACTTGGATTGGGAGAGGGCTGTAGAAACTTTCTTTGAATACATGGAGATAGAACCTAACAAGCAGGTGAAATATGTCGCCTGTAAACTCAAAGCCGGGGCGAGTGCTTGGTGGCAACAAGTAGCTCAAACGCGACGAAGGGAAGGTCGAGGACCTATTAGCAATTGGCGGCGAATGAAGCAGCTATTACGTGGGCATTACTTGCCGATGGATTATGAGCAAATGTTGTATCATCAGTACCAACATTGTCGTCAAGGCAATCGGTCAGTAAATGATTATACTGGGCCGGATCGTGACAGTAGTGCAAGAAACAATCTGAATGAGACAGCTAACCAATTAGTAGCCCGCTACATTGGTGGATTAAAGGAGTCCATACAAGATAAGCTCGAGCTCAATGCAGTGTGGTCACTATCCCAAGCGGTTAATTACGCTTTGAAGGTGGAGTTACAAGCAATGCGGCATAACAGAGGTCAGCCATTCCGTCGCAATAGCATCAACTCAGAACAAGCCATTAATAATGCCGGGTAACAAATTCCGCCTCACCTCAAGTTAGTAAGCAGCCGAATGTACCTGGCGGAACTATGGGGCAGCAAGGAAATTCAGGAAGGTTATTGGACAACGGAGTTACAGGAAAGGGTAAGTCACTTACCAAGGACAATCCATATGCCAAGCCCTCAAACATCAAATGCTTTAGATGTTTCCAACAAGGTCACAAATCGAATGAATGTCATTCCCGACCACAATTACAACTGTTAGATGCAGACACCGAAGAAGAGTCCACCGAACCGGAGAATGAGGAGGCTCAAGAAGACGTGGAAGCTGATGTGGGTGAGCCACTGATCTGTGTACTTGAAAAGTTGTTATTA
Source organism: Dendrobium catenatum (assembly GCF_001605985.2). Classification (NCBI taxonomy): domain Eukaryota; kingdom Viridiplantae; phylum Streptophyta; class Magnoliopsida; order Asparagales; family Orchidaceae; genus Dendrobium; species Dendrobium catenatum. The sequence continues at coordinate 14,614,956 of NW_021319178.1, read as the reverse complement.
GCCCCTAAGCAACTTGGCGTTTCTCAGAGGAATGCCTTATTCCAGACAAAATGCACTATAAGCGGAAAAGTATGTGACTTGTTGGTAGACAGTGGTTGCACTGAAAATGTCGTGTCACGCGCCATGGTACAGGCCTTAAAGCTCAAAACTACCAAGAATCCAAATCCATACAAGATCAGTTAGGTCAAGAAAGGTGTCGATATGGCCGTGACGGAGCTGTGCAAGGTGAGCTTTTCGATTGGGAAACATTATGCCAGTGAAGTATTATGTGATGTGCTCGATATGGATGTATGTCATATCATATTGGATAGACCGTGGCAATATGATGTGGGTGCTATCTATGATTGTCGGGCTAATAGTTACACCTTCGAGTGGAAGGGTCGCAAGTTAAGGCTACTACCGCAAAATATTGGGCAGGAGAAAAGTGAGCAGAAGAGCAAGACTGGGCTGTTCACAGTGTCTGCCGCCGCTTTATTGAATGCCTGGAGAAAATCGAGCAGTATAATGGCCTTAATTATGAAGGAGAAATCTCCCGATATTGACAAGGTATCACTTCCAACTTGTGTGGATTCTTTACTAAAACAATTCCAAGATGTTTGTGCAGATAAGCAACCTACTGAATTGTCACCAATGAGAGAGATACAACATCAAATATATTTCATTCCAGGGTCTAATCTACCGAATTTGCCGCACTACCGACTCAGCCCGGTAGAGAACAAAGCCTTACAACAAATCGTGGATTAACTCTTGGACAAACAACTGATACAGCATAGTTTGAGCCATGTGCCGTGCCGGCCTTGCTCGTGCCTAAGAAGGATGGAAGCTGGCGGATGTGTGTAGACAGAAGAGCCATCAATAAGATCACTGTAAAGTTTCGATTTCCAATGCCGTGTCTAGAAGAAAAGCTAGAGAAGTTATCGGGTGCAACCATTTTCTCCAAGCTTGACCTTCGTAGCGGCTATCACCAAATACAGATCAGGCCGGGAGATGAGTGGAAGACAGCGTTTAAAATGCGAGAAGGGCTCTATGAGTGGAAGGTGATGCCCTTCGGCTTGTGTAATGCCCCATCTACATTCATGAGAGTAATGAACGAAGTCTTAAAACCGTTCCTCAACTGGTGCTGCGTAGCCTATTTCGACGACATTTTGGTGTATAGTAGCAGTTTGGAAGAACACTTGGCACACTTGCAAGGAGTCCTAGAAACTCTGAGAAATCATAAGCTGTACTTGAATATGACTAAGTGCGCCTTTGCTGTACCGACAGTCTCATTTCTGGGGTTTATAATTTCAGCTGAAGGATTGAGTGCCGATGCCAGGAAGATATCTGCCGTGCAAGATTGGTATGTTCCGAAATCAATTACAGAGGTTCAAAGTTTCCACGGGCTTGCAAATTTCTACAGGCGGTTCATTAAAGGATTCAGTATTATTACTGCTCCCCTCACAGATGTCCTCAAATCCAAACACTTTGTTTGGAACGAAGAACAGCAACGCAGTTTTGAGGATATCAAAACTACATTAACAACTGCACCCGTATTGTCCCTTCCCAACTTCGAAAACCCATTTTTAGTTGAGACAGATGCTTCAACAGTGGGCATAGGCGCGGTGCTGTCACAGAACAACAAACTGATCGAATTTTTTAGTGAAAAATTGAGCCAGCCGCGGCAACGATGGTCGGTATATCAGCAGGAACTCTATGCGGTGGTTAGAGCTTTAAAGCAATGGGAACCATATCTGCTTCAGCAGGACTTTGTGCTTTGTAGCGATCATAAGGCGCTTCAATATATAAACACTCAGAAGGACATAAATCAAATGCATGCTCGATGGCTTATGTTTATATAGAAGTTTACTTTTGTTCTTAAGCATAAAAGTGGGGCACAAAACAAGGTTGCAGACGCATTAAGCCGCCGAGCGGCACTGATCACTCAATTATAGACGGAATTCGTAGGACTTACTGTCTTGCAGGACCTGTATCCAGAAGATGAAGATTTCAGTGACATATGGAACTCTTGCGTCCGATCTGAACTGACTGCAGATTATTCTATTCGCCATGGGTTCCTTTTTAAAGGTAACCTATTGTGTATTCCCAAATCTTCTTGGCGCCAACAAATTATTAAAGAAGTTCATGGAGGTGGTTTAGCAGCCCATGCCGACCGAGACAATACTATAATTCAATTGCAGACCAGATTTTTTTGGCCACATCTACGAAGAGATGTCGCTCATTTTGTCGAGCGTTGTTCGATCTGTCAAAATTATAAAGGAGGAGGACAGAACACTGGTTTGTACATGCCTTTACCGGTGCCCGAGTCTATATGGGAGGATCTTAGCTTTGATTTTGTACTTGGCTTACCCCGCACACGTCGTGGAAATGACTCCATTATGGTCGTTGTCGATTGGTTTTCGAAGATGGCACACTTTGTACCGTGTAAGAAAACATTTGATGCAATGAACATTGCCAAGCTCTTCTTCCGTGAGATCGTTCGATTACATGAAGTTCCTCGTTCATTGACTTCTGTCCGCGACGTCAAATTTATAAGTCACTTCTGGCGAGAATTGTGGAAGCGAATGAGCACTAGTCCTCAGCTCAGTTCTTCATACCATCCGCAAACGGATGGTCAAACCGAAGTGGTGAATCGAACCTTGGGTAATCTCCTTCGTTGTTTGGTACAAGACAACCCAAAGATGTGGGACGAAGTATTGGGCCAAGCCGAATTCGCATTCAACTCTTGTACAAACCGCTCAACCGATAGATGTTCGTTTAGTATAGTTTACACTAAACTTCCCAATTCTCTCGTTGATGTTGCAGTGCTACCCAAGTGCAGTAAATAAGGCTGCTTTGACCTTCACTGATCAATTTTCTGAGATGCTCACCAAGGTACGACTAAAGCTGCAGGAGTCAAATTCCAAGTACAAGCAACAAGCGGACCTACATCGTCGAGAGAAAATCTTCAACCCCGGTGACTTGGTTCTAGTTCATTTGAAGAGGGAACGGTTACCGCCGGGAACATATTCGAAATTGGGGCGTCGCAAGTTTGGACCTTTCCCCGTGCAGCAACGAATCATTGATAATGCTTATATCATTGACTTACCCGCCGAATTTAACACTTCTCATACTTTTAATGTTGCTGATCTTTATTCTTACTCCCCACCAGATGACAGTGATCCAGGTACTGATTCCGGTGGAATCAACAATTTTTTCGGTGGAGGTGAATGATGCGGAACATCATACCATCAGCTTCGGTGTAGGGACATTTCCTTAACCTTCTCTGGTGGAATACTTACTTATATGACTTTAGTTAGTTAGTTAGTGGAATGCTCTACTGCACTCCTTATAGTACTACTTTTCACTAGACAGCATATTTTACACCTTTATTGCTTTTTCCGTTTTTAGCCAGAGGTTCTATATAGGTAAAGAAGATGAGTTGAAATGTAGCTTTTTATCTTTATTATCAAAGACAAATAGAAGTATCAAGCTCTTGCAAGCTTGCAGAGCTCTTACTGTTCCATTGAATCCTGTTTGTTTGTGCTGTTAGCTGAGCGATCCTACATCAATCACTTATCAAGCAATTAAGTAGCGCATTTTGAATTCACTGGTGATGAGTCACTACTTGTGATGAGTTACTCCTTCCTAGAAGACCTAATCATTATCGAACTTCCGATGAGAATTTTCTACCGAAGGAGTAAAGAAGAAGAGGATGGCGAATAAGGACCTGTCAGTGAGTCTTAAGGGCATACCTTCTAAGAAAAAGGGGGAGGCCACATCGCACCCTGAGGAGAAGGTAGTGGATTGCCTGAAGAATCAGACTAGCAAGAAGGTAATCCCAATCCAGAGAACAAATTAGAGATAAGCAAAAAGCTTTCAAAATCTTCAAAATAAGATAATATTCATGATAATTCCCCTTTCATAAGGAGCATTTTTAAGAACAATCTAGAAACTAGTAACAAACTTAGATAAACTACTCCTAAGGAAAACTATAACTAAAATGCTCCGCATCATTCTCCCCTTGCGTCAAAAGAGCTCGACTCCATTGAGGCTCGTCATTGGTAGGGAGATAGGTTTAGAAAACATAACAATCCTCCTGGCGAAGATTTTGCGTCTTTGATGCATATCCACAAGCTCATTTATCAGTAGAATGAGTTCCTTCGGATTTCCACAAATTTGCAAGCCTCCATTGATATAAATAACAAAATATTTGGCCATTGAAATGAATTCTTTATCCCAACTAAATCACATAATAAGCTCCTGATTCCATCCACAAACTCTACTGATATTTGTGGCAACTAGTTACTATTGAACTCACCAATCAATGTATTCCATAAGAAAAGATTCTTCTTAGTCATATTATGCAAAAATCAACTTCCCTGTAGAAATCATATTGTTTAATTTCACAAAAAAACATTAATCATAGCATTGAATGCTACTATGTCATATTTTAATTTTTGTGTGTTTAGAGAGCTTTACAAGTAGTAATTTGATTGATAAGGAGTGAAGTATCCAGCATTGTCAACAGAAGAATTCACTAATATTTCATTTATCATGGCATGAAATGAACCAACTGAAATTGCAACATTATAGTAATCTCCATGAGATAATTCAGGATCAAGAGATAATGAAATGTTGCGAACAAATTTGCATCATAGCATCGAGGGTCCCAGCAAGCCTTGTAGATTGTTATTATATCAATTGGAGCTCCTCTTACTGCTCCCATAGCGCTTCCATCTTAGTTTAAATCATAGAAATAGTGTCCTGTCACCGTAGAAGCTGTTTGGCTTCCATATGCTGAACTACCTCTTGGAGATTTGAATTCCATCTTTTTAAAAGGCTTCGCTTATGATTTGAATGCATTAGAGAGAGTGTTGTTGCTAAAATTAAGTACCTGGAGCTGGCAATAGTTTCCATCCATGGCTGAGTCCGGAACCCACACTTCCTTGTTGCCATCCGCAGGTAATGCAGGAGGATGACAAATCTTCAGCTGGAGCAAAATTATCTTCCCTTCAAGAAATAGTTCATCAACTAGAAGCATCTTTACTACATCGTCAAGCCGGAATTCACGTTGCAGAGAGTCGGAATCTTCGTTCTTATTGCAAAATGTAGCAGAATCAGTGACCTCTATGACCATAGGTAATTGTTTGGTGTGGGATTGCTCGACAAGCTCGATGGTTGTGTTTCGCTGGAGCGTCCGAAATGTAAGAGAATCCGGAGGCAGTGGATGTTGGAACGGAGGAGGATCGCGCCATCGAAGAGGAAGCTCAAACGAAGGGTAGTAGTCGTCCACGGCATTTTATTGTAGAATTGGTGGCGTTCGTGTGAAGTGGAGGAGAGGAGTGAAGGTGAAGACGAAGACGCCGGTATGGTTGCCGATGACATTTGCAATCTCCTTATGGACCAAAGGTTTTTATCTATTTGATCAAGTGACGCTTTCACTTGAGCTTGGTAAAAGACTATGCGGCTTAGATCATCTTCGACAGCCCATCTTCTTTGACGTCGATTGCCATCGACCACCAATCTTATTCTTCAGCTTCGATCATCGTCGACAGCCCAATTTCTTTTGCAGCCCATCGTTCTTCCCAAGCTCCAAGCTCTGATACCAAAGTAATGTAGTGGATCGTTGGAAGAATAGGAGTAGCAAGACGGCAATCAAAATCCAAGGAACAAAGATAGACACAAAGTTTAAAAGCTTCAAAAGAGGATAATATTCATCATTCCACTTTTCTACTACAAAACCTTGTCTATTTAAAGACTAATAAGAATATTCTAGAAACCTGTAATAAGCTAGTCCTAAGGAGCATTTTTAAGAATAATCTAGAAACTAGTAATAAACTTGTAACAAATTTAGATAAATTACTCCTAAAAAATACTATAACTAAAATGCTTCGTATCATCAACGGAGGTTGCTAGCTAAGGCAAAGCTTCCTCTCAAGAAGCTTGCGGGAAGCTACTCTAAAGTTGAGGCATTATCACTTTGCATAGTTGGGCCTTAAGTCAAATATCGCAGTCCTGCTAAAGCTATAGGAATCAAGAGGGCGACTCCCTGTGGACATTATTTTATTTTAATGGTCTTAAAAATAAAATAATAAATAATAAATGTTTTGCCCATTTGCTTGCTTGGTTAATGTGCTCGTTGCATTTTTATGAGCCTTTGTCTGCATATCGACATAGGGGTTTGTGAAAGTTTAGAATTATAATTAAAGAGATTTTATTTAGTTTGCAACTCTAATAGAAGTTTCTCATTAACATTCAAGGAAGGATCGCACTTCATTATTATTATTTTTTAAAATTCTATTTTTTTGCACAAAATTTTATATGGTTATAATTAAATTGAGTATCTTAATAAGATGAATCCAAAAAGAATAATATCAGTTGATCTTGACATTATTAAGGCACAAAAGTGTGAAAGCAATGATCAATGATCAAGAAAGATAATGCTGATTATCTGATGGAGTATTTTAGATAATTTTTATAATTGATAGGACATGTCACTCTAAAAAATATTTAAATAAGCCTACACTTTTTACATTAAAAGGACCCTTGACTTGAGAATTAGGAGAACTAAGAGGCTTGAAGAATTCTTGAGCTCTAACTGAGAATCACTATCAGACCATTGTCCGATCACTTTTGTTAGACCACCGCCTTATTGCTACCATCTGATCATCATCCGACTGCCTCTCTTGAACCTTCACTACCCAAGTGCTATATTCAGATCACCACTATATGAGCACCATTGTCTGATCACCATTACCCGACTGATGTCTTTAGATTGCCACTACCCAATCAACTTTGTTGGATTATCATTACTTGACCATTATCATTAGATAGTCATTGAATAACCATAGTCAGTGGACAATCACATAATTAAATGGCCACCATTGAACCATTATTGACTGGCCATCATTATTGTATTATCATCTTCCAACCACCATTTACCAATTCCTATGACTAGACCATTACCAATCATTGCTATCATAAGATTGCCCCATTGCACTTAAATCATTGCATGATCGACAACATTATACCACCACTCATTTATCATTATGAAACCACCAATTTATAGTTGTTGCTAAACCACCGCCTGATTGACATCATTGGACTAATTTTGTTGGATCATAATCATCAAACCACATCACTCAAGCACCATCATTAGACTATCATAGCCCAATCTAATTCATTGGACAAACAATGCCCATCCACTAGTGCAAAACCATTACTACTTGATTATAATCATCAAATAAATAAACTAATTTGATATTCAATAAAAATAAAATTAGTATATAATTAAGATATCAAACTTATTTATTTTTTTGCAAAACATAAATATAAAAAAAAATTACAATTGGCCCTTAAATTTATTAATCTCTTTTTCTATTGCCTTAGCTATTTAAATTTATTAAAATTTATAAATTGGCCACTAATATATACCAAATGACAAGCAATATTACATTAAATTTATAGTAATAGTTTAATGATTACACATATAACGGATCACATATTCCTAATATTAAAACTAAATATTGAAACTTCACACCCTAAATATTTGTGGGTTTTACATACATACCATTTTTTTTGGGCTATTTACATATCTAACACCCAAAACATTAATATTACATGACTACCACCCATAGAACAAATTTGGGTGCATGGAATGGAATGAAATATTAAAGTTTATAGGATTGTTTGAATGATATAAATGAATTATATGAGTGGTATATTTTATATTAAAGTTGTATATGGGTTGTAGACATGTAATATTAATGTTTTGGGTGTTAGATATGTAAATAGCATAAAATAAAGTGGTATGTATGTAAATTTCCCTATTTTAAAACTATAATATATAAAACGAAATAATATAAGCACCACTTTATTCTTTTTCAACTTTCACACCATAATACATAGTATCATATTCTTCACTTGATAGTAGTAGGTGATTTTGTAACATTATCATGATGTTTATAATATATAGGTAAGATCTTGACATTCAGAATGAATAAATAATTTAAAATAATGGCACATGCTACACAATATGATAAATTCCAAATTTTGGCCTTTTTGAATTACTTAAAATACAATGGTTCATGGGTTAAAAGGAGAATCTTATTTTACTAAAGCTCATCATTAAAAAGATAATAATAATAATTTTATGTAACATGTTTTGCTTATTTAACATTTTAGTGTTAAATAACTTTAAGCTCTTTATGGGAGGAAAACAATGAAATTAAGAATTAATTAACAACCATTACAACAAAGCTTTACTAATAGTGAGTAAAATTTTAATAAATATTTTATGTATCTTCTTCCTCACTTTTTTATTTCCTAAGAAGTGTGAAAATAATCAGGAAGCAATTCATTAGAAACTCTTGTCATACTATTTCAGTATGTTATGATCTTCTTCAGACATTTTCACTTTTTCATGAGAAAATTTTAATATCGATATGCCATCAGAAAATTTACTTTGATCAGCACGAGAATACATGAAATTCTTAGAAAATTTTAAAATTAAATATATGATCATTTGAAGATCGATTTCAACAAGCTTGTATTCAAAGTGAGTGGCTCGATGAAATAAATCCATCGACACCAAATATGATTTGAATTGAGTCAAAATATGATCAAATCAAACACTTAAAGTATAGTTTGAAACTTCGTGATATTAATTGAAGGACTAAATGATCATTAAATCTTGCATGCTTATCATCGAAATGAGCGGCTTGATGAGGCAATTCCATCAATCCCACTATCACTTGATTAAGAGATCATTAAATCAATTAAATTCTGAAAAAGTTGTTCATAATTAAAGGATTTGATATGAACCGTCCAATGGAGGGTTTTAAAATTTTAGCTAAATTTATCAAAATGGCTACTCTCAAAATACTATAACTTGAACCCAATCTCCATATGAAGAAGACTTGGACTAGAGTTAGGATAGTGCTTGAAGATCTAAATAACTCTAGAGCATTACATGACATTTGTCAAAGATGACCACTACTAGAACTATTGTTGCCTAGCTACTATCATCTGATCATCATCTTCAAACTATTGTTACCATCAATTTCATCCAATCGTTGTATTCATTTGAGTATCATCACCTTGTTATCATTGTCCGATCAACATCACCCAACTAACACCATCAAACTATTGCATCTTCGATATTCTCCCATATTTATAGAACTACAAAGTTGTGTTACATACTTTATAATCTAATCTTCTCTAAATAAGTGGAAGAATAGACTCTTGTTACTTATTTATATACTAGATCATTTCATTTGGGTTAGATCTTGTAATTTTTTCCTTCATTTTTCACACAAAACTTCTACTAACTATTGCATTTTTTTGTGTGTTTGTTGGATCTTTGAAAAAAATCCAAGATGTAAATATTATATTATTATTTGCAAGAATTATCTAGCTCGCAACAAATATGATAGGAAGCATTTATCAATTTGTGCTCGTTTATATTATTTTAATAGAGAAAATATTTGTATCTTCCAACCCTTTAGATGTAGGTCAATTTTTACTAAGCCATACTAATCAAATCCTAGCTATCTTGACTCTTTGTTTTCCTTATTATTTTCATACTATATATATGCTTAGAAGATTATAGTATTGTTTCACCTATGTCAATTCAAATGTTCTCTTGAACACTCACAAAGAGATATTTATTATTTTTTATTATAATAAACTTGCATTAAAGCTTTGCTAGGTTAACTCTTAGAGATGGGGTCATCAATGCTTTTTTTTTAGCTCTATCAAATATAAGCTCAAGAAATTCAATGTAAGCAATGATCTCAACATATGAAAGATGAAGCTGAAAAGTTTTTTTTTTTTTTCCATCTTATGATGGATTGTTTCAACCTTTGAAGGGGATCAATTCCTTGACTAGCATTGATGAGGGAAAGGATAATAGTGATTTAATCTCTACATGATAGAACACAATTGTGATGGCTTAATTCCATGAAAAATAACATTGCAAATCAGTTTGGCACAAATCACTTTCATGATAGGAAAAAATATTGTCACAAAATAGTGACATTGAAATGATCACCATTTGGTTGTAATAGTTTTAGATGGAATTGTGATAACTACATTGATCCTCGAACAAAAATGCATTGAATTAGAAAAATAACTACACAAAAAATTTGGGACAAATCAGTCAATAACTTTTTTCCAATGGATTTGTTACTACTTTTTTGGAAAACATGTCTACAGTTGTGTGTGTATAACCCAAAATGATTTTCCGTCGTAACGTGCGATGGAACAAGTGAAATGTTGGTTTATTCCTATGCCCATACCGGTGCAACTGACGACGGAATATTTCCGTCGTACTATGCGCCAAAAAATGCACCGTAAAGGTTCCGTCACACCAAAGCGCCGTTACATGAGCCGTTATTGACCGACGCATAATTTCCGCCGGAAAGTCCGACGGTAATCGCGTGTTTCCCGTAGTGTGAGAAATTAAACAAATTCTTACATATCTTATTCTAATTGAGCTACCCTCATATGATATGCCTAGACTTAGCAAATTACGCATAAATTCATTTCCTTTACTTTAGTTTCATATAGATTTGAACCAAATATATCTAAGAAAATTCTAAATTAGGCTTTCCTATTAAAAAAAACAAAAATAGTGTGGTATAGGTTATCAAAAACATCCATTATCACCAAGGGCGGATCCAGCTTCTTTATTTAGGACGGGCAAAAAAAAATTTTTGTGAGGGATGGGCAAATATGCTTAGGATTGATAAAAGTATGGCAAAAAAAATTTTTTAGGGGGGCAAAATGCCCAAAATACCCAAAATATTTCAAAATATCCCCTCAAAATATTTTAAAAAAAAATTTTGAGGGTGGGCATTTGCCCACCTAAGCCATGGGTGGATCCGCCCATGATTATCACTCAACATTATATTATACTAGGCAAACTAAATTCAAAACAATCAATACTTCTCTATTTCACTTTCCACTACACACATCAAGCTTAATGAGGTTGCTAATCCTTTGAATGACTGATCACTTGTTATAAGAATATATTAGATGGCTTTAATTTTGAATCTTCGTGAGCTTATTATCTTAGATGAGATTTTCCCTACATTTAAATGCTCAATATAAAGATCCATCCAACTAATTGAGCGATCAGAATCGATTAGCGCCGCATGACATTCTTCATTGTTACATTGTAATAACCTCAAGGTATGCCACCTATTCAGGTATTTCTATTTTGATAATAAGATGGTAGGTTTGTTTTGCAATCTTAGGATTCATATTATCTTAAAGAATTTGTATCGACTGATATTTTCTTTCAATTTAAAAAATTAATTTTATAGGACTTTTCACATTCCTTATAATCACCAATGATTTGACTCAACATCGGTTACAAGTCAGAGTACACAATTAAGTATCTGTTGCCTACACCAACTATGAATTTTCATTTTAATTTAGTGACAAGGGCTTCATAATCTATTTAGTTGTTGGTTATTTGAAACTTGATGTTAGTATGTACAAATTGACATAGACATTTACATTGGCTAGGTTGGGAAATATTAACCAAGCCATCTGTCTCTAATGTGGCTTATGAAGTCCTTGGTGAATGCCTTGGGGCTAATCCTTGAAGGTAAGTACCTTGGGTGAGTAGTAAGTTTTCTAAGCAAGTGTGACTATGAAACTAGAGACAAACATAGTTGATGAAGCCATGACAGTGGCCTATATGAGAATTTGTGCCTCCAATGCTTGGATGAGGATATCGATGAAAGGAAAACTACTAAGAAAGATGAGTACTTTTATGTGAGTTTCTCTTTAGATGAAGGCTTGATGAGATTAGTTCTCTAGTCAAACTTGTCGAGAACATGTGCATTACATATCTAATCCTCCAGGGGCGTGCTCATATGTTGTGAGCTCCATTAGGGTGAATACTTGCTTGTCTGTATGCTAGTTCAAACAATTATCTCTTTGTGCAATAGTCATTTGGGCGAACACTTCTCCTAGTCGAGTTCCTTAGGAGTGAACCTGTTTGATACATATGAGCTACCTACTTTGATATATGTAGAAATTCAACACCTAATTAATAAACGATATATTTATGTCTTGATACCATATGTAGTAGATCAATTTTTACTGAACGATATTAGTCATGTAATTTTTTTATTATCTAGTTGTTTTATTATATCATATATCATATATCATAATGACATTTGCGTGCGGTACAAGCTTTATATCTCATAAGGAAATATATCTCTCCCTTAGTGCTCATAATAAGAAATTTCACCACTTCTCAAACAACTCTTCTATTTATATCTATTTATGTCTATTTACTCAAAAGACCAACGCTTAACCTAATAATAATACAAACAAAGATTCCTACTTTGCATTTGGTTTACAAACATCTTTTTGTGACCTGCTCAAAATTTGTGAGCATACTATCATACATTCACTGACCACAAAAATACAACTCTTTTGAGATCGCCAAATCTGCTCGCAACCGTCTATCTTGACACAAAGATTCTCGCTAGATTGATCGTCGCAAATAATTTGGTACATTATAAGAATGAATTACCAGTAAGACACGAACATGAATCATTACTTTAGAAACAAAGTGTAGTCGGCCCGAGCTAGAGTTCATTGATATATGTGCTAATTACATTGTATTAAAAGTACATTCAATTATTTTGAAGACAAACATAACTACAAAGTACCCAAATGATTTAACACTATAATTATTGTTACCTCCATTACTATAATTCTAAGCCATATTTTAAAGAAGTCTGAAGAAGAGGAATTCAAAGGCAGCTCCTTTTGTGTCGCTATTGCTTCCTTGTTTCTTATTTTTTTTTCACTTCAATAGATCCATCATATATGACGGTCTGTCATCCATCAAAATTTCATATGTGGCACTCTATCGCAAGATCCATTTTCGCTAAGGTGACTCAATTTAGGGCAAATTTATTACGTGCAGTCACCGGACGCATCCAGAGGCCAATCAAAAAGCGCGACGTCAACAATACATTGTGTATCATTACTATGTACCGATGACGTGGCGCGTTCTGATTGACCTCAGAACCGTCCGATAATGGCCCATTGAATAATGTTTCTTGCGAATAAAAAAAGTGTCAAAAAGAATAATAATATTTGATAAATTTAATTATTTAATTAGGCGAAATTAGATATGAGATCAATTATACATTCTATAAATTAGAAAATATGAATTTTATTTTCAAAACTAAAATGAGAAAATAAATTACAATAAAACATGTTGAAATTTCAAGAATCAATTAAGAAAATAAACAAAATATAAATTTTAAATATTTTATTTGTTTTATACTTAAATTACAATAAGTGTATTTAATAGTAATATTTTTTAAACAAGCCTACAAGTGAACGAACGGGTTAAGTCGAGGTTAGCTCAAGCTTAACTTGTTAGCTCATCAGCTTGTGACCACGAATCAACAATGAGACCAATGTAACAATCAATGATTTAAAAATCTAATCGCACCAACTGTTGATCGGTTCAACCATGAATTGATCTCCATCCCAATTTGATTCATTAATGAAAACGCTCTACAATAAGACCGGCTAGAACTCGATAGAACTATTGACTGAATAGATGAACAAATCACTATTTCATTGAATGAGCCATTTCATATTATCATGAATAAATTATCACAAATTTTTATATAAATTGGTTAATATTTAATATAAGAAAACAAATTATCAAAATTTTGAAAAAGTAAGATCTCTAGCTTTCTAATTTGTTCTCCAATCACATGCTTACATACAATTATAAAACAAAAATTAAAATAATTATAGCATTAGAATAAATATATATTGAAAATTATATAAGATATTTCTTATGTCTATTTTATATTTCATAAAATTATTATTTTTATTTTTGTCGTATATTTATATCATTATTATGTAATCTAAATAATTTTCAAATTTTTAGATGGCAAAGAAAATTCTTAACACTTCACTCTTTCAAGAGCTTTTTTTTATTTTTTTATTTTTTTTCTAATTAAATAAGGTAAATTTTAGCAATTAAAAAAACCCACTAACATATTATAATGCCAAAAACTTATAATTATATAAAAAATCCATTATACTTTTAAGTATTTGAAAAAATGGAAATTATAATATATCACTTTGTTAACTATGGTGCATTACTTTTGGCTTATTGTCTTTGCTGGCCATAAATGCCTAATCATCATCAAAAATATAATTTGCTATTTTTCAGTCACTTTGTCTTAGCAAATGCATTACCATCAAACTAATTTAAAAATATTTAATTCCTATTATTTTATGCAAAGATCTGCATAATGTACCTTAAGTGGAATTCAGGGTATGTTTAATTGCAATTTGGGCTACTCTAAGATGCATGAATTATATTGTTTTATTATTAACAATAAAAAATGATTGGAAGATAATACATTTTTTAATTTAGTAATAATTTAATTTTTTTTAAGTTATCAAATATGTGGTGATGAAATGTAACAAGCTAAATGTTAATGATAAATAAAATGATATCATAATCATTAAGCTCATGAATTTATCAGTATGTTTTTAATATAATTTCTAATGATACTTTCAAAATACCAAAATGGAGGCTCTAAGGCTTAGGGGTTATGCTCTTGTTAGGTATGCTATCAACAAACAATCATTCTATGGTGATCTTCTCTTTGTTGTTAAAAGAATTTGGCACTTGGAAAGTTCTCTTAAACTTCTTTTTCTATCAAATGAATTCTTCTTGTTTTAAATATCTTATCTTGAAGATTTGGATATGATATTGAATAGTGGTCATTAGTTCCTCATGAAAAGCCTTTCATCTTTGTATGTTGCTATCCAAACTTTTGTTTTCATTAAAGAAGACTTCAAGGATCTGTCAGTTTGGGTTAAAATCTTCAAACTTTCTCTATGTTGTTGGTCGGAGTATGCAATATTAAAATAAGAATGCAAAATTGGGATTCACGTGACTATTGAACATTGATCGCAAATCAATCTCGCCTAACATTTTCCCAAGTCACCATCCAAAGCAGTAACTCCTCTGAGCTTCCTGATGAGATTGATATCAACATATATGGAAAGAATGTACAACTTTTCATATTTATGATTGAAAGTTGGATTGTGACACTTTTGCCCATGATAAATTTTATTATCCTAAATCTACCAATAGCATGTGTCAAATCCTTCAAGCAACCAACCAACATGCATAACTGACATAAAGGGAGGAGTCAATGCCATCATCTTCTGCATACAACTAACCAACCATGATGTAACTTACAAATGCCATAATCGTTCATTCTTCTAACATTTCTCTCACCTCCACCAACCCTATAATGACGCACAATCTCAACATCCTTTCATCAAAATCTATTATATTTTTTCTTTTGAACCTGCTTTTAATCCAAACAAAAATATCCCCACTAATGCCTCCTTGGTAGACTTAATCTCTACTAACCCTACCCCTAATAGCTCTTATGTTATGTAAGGTCCTTTTGAAACTATTACTGAGGGCATCTCAACTTCTCGTCCCTCCCACCCCATTGCTCAACTTGGTCTTCTTGGCAACCAACCTCTAGATATCAATCAAATCTTCCTCTATAACCCAGGAATATATAATATCATCTCCAAAGCCCTTCTATCAGCAAAAGTTCGAAAACTAAGTAAAAGGGAGGGTCCCCAAAATCTTAAAATATCCAAGAACATATTTCATAACATTATTTTAGGGAATGTTGGAAGGGTGAATGGTGATGGTAGTGTTAGATTTATGTTGTAGGACTCTTCTAATTTCAACCAAGTCAATTGCAGTCTTTTCGACTACCATAGCGCTCCAACTACAATTCACAACCTCTATTGCCCGCTAACTACGATCACCGTCACTTATAAGATCAATACATCCTGTCAACAATAATTCTGACTCTTAACTTCAACACTTAGATTTATGCTGAGGATTCTTCTAAATTCAACCAAGCCAAATATTTTATAGCAATACCTTCCCCCGAGGAAGGGCGTCATTTGCAATCAATACCAAATAAAAAAGTAATCATTTCAACAAAGCCAAACCTTGCGAGTTTTCACATTCTTGAATTTCACATAAAATTTTTAGTATTTCTTACAATTCTCACATCGCTCTCTTTATCCATGCATGTGTTGTATCTTCATGCAAAACCAAAATACTAAATTGTCTAACTCTTTATCTACACAAATATTATAGCGTGTAACAATTTATCTATGAAATAATATTTATTTTTCCACACAAGCGCTCCTCTTCTCGGTGGCATATATGACAAACAACACCACTTTTTTTTTTCCTTTTTTGCATAATTTATTCTTTCCCCAAAAGAAAAAAATTTAGCCTCAATGCCAATTGTGCGATTTATTCCATCTCACACGTAAGAGATTATTACGTGTGGAATTCAGACCAAAGTTGTATCCAGTTTTTGTGAGTGTGCGCAGTAAAAGCATAGTGGTGAATAGTAACTACACTTTTACAACGTTTTTACTATCCACACTCACAAAAATTAAACGATTCTCCGTTCTGAACTCCACACGCAAACTCTCGCCAGCGTGGCAAAGAAGAAAAGGCTATATTTTTTTCAGCTTTGTTGCGTCCTGGAATATTTGCAGCG
Source organism: Dendrobium catenatum (assembly GCF_001605985.2). Taxonomy (NCBI): domain Eukaryota; kingdom Viridiplantae; phylum Streptophyta; class Magnoliopsida; order Asparagales; family Orchidaceae; genus Dendrobium; species Dendrobium catenatum. Next base: position 14,598,358 of record NW_021319178.1, on the reverse strand, counting down.
GTAGAGAAATATAAAGTTTAATGTCTTAACATTGCACAAAGATCAAGCACACAATCAGATAAGAGATAGGGGTAGCGTTCATAAGAGACATTAGAGTTTTTATGTGGAAACCCCTGAAAAGGGAAAAAAACCATGGGGTCTGACCCAGTTTGAATGAATCCACTAGTATTTACAATCGATTACAAATGAGGCCATTCCTAACGAGAAGAACTTGACCTGATGTCACAAATGTACCTCATATATAGCACATTATATGGTGAAAATTACAATAATCAATATAGACATTTGTTTGGTTCGAAGGGCTATAGCCGACACGAGACATGGGTCTGAAAGACTATATTTGGTAGGAGACCAGGGTCAAAAAAAGAGCGTTGTCTGGTGATGGAGGTCGTAAGGACCGTAGTAGGCAATGGAGATAAAAAATAACATAGTCGATATGAGACATGGGTCCAAAAGGTTATAGTAGTAGGGCAGTACTCCGGTAGAAGTTTGGGCATCAGGTAATGGTCCGGCAGAAGTCCGGGCATCAAGTGGTGATCCAAGAAAAGTCTGGGCCTCCGATGGTGGTCTGGCAGAAGTCTGGGTCTTAGGTGGTGGTCTGGCAAAAGTCTAGGTGTTAGGTGGTGGTCTGAAAGAACTTTGGGCGTCAAGTGGAGGTCTGACATAACTCTAGGTGTCAGGTGGTGCTCTGACAGAACTCTAGGTGTCACGTGGTGGTTTGGTAGAGCTCAGGGCCTCCAGTGGTGGTCTGGCAGAGCTCAGGGCTTCAAGTTGTGGTTCAGTGGAACTCACGGCCTCAAGTAGTGGGCCGGCAGAACTCAGGGCCTCAAGTGGCGGTTTGGTGGAGCTCAGGGCTTTAAGTGGTAGTCCGACGGAGTAATAACATCAGACAGTGTTCCGACGGAGGTAAGGACATCAAGTGATGGTCCGGCGGAGCAACAACATCTGGCGGTAGTTTGGCGGAGTTGAGGGCCTTAAGTGGTGATCCGGTGGAACAACGACATGAGGCGGTGGTCTGACGGAGGTGGTCGAGGAGGAGCTTCTTCCTTTTCTTCCTTCTCTTCTTGCTTCAGTCTCTTCTTCTCTTCTTGCTTGGATCCTCCCCTTTCAAGAGAAAGGAGGGGTCTATTTTATAGATTTTTGGAGTGGCATGACTCATAAATAGGTGAGAGATCAAGGGTAAATAGGGAGTGGTTGGATGGACGTACGGCCGATGTTCAATCCCTTGATCATGAACCGTTTAATGGGCATTTGAATATCATAATGATGTTGAAATTCAGTGATCTTGGGCTCGTTGGATTTGTCTCGTCAAGCCGCTCGATTCGACTATAAGCTCGTCATGTTTAAAAACCATTTGGTAATCCAAATTGTGGTTTGAACCCTCTAACAGCACTTTGCACCCTTGATTTGGACCCATTCGGGCTCGAATTGAGTCGATTTTGGTGTCGTTGGATTTGTATTTCCGAGACGTTCAGTTCGACTATAAGTTTGTTGAAATCGGAGTCCGGATGGTCCCAATTTTAATTTCGAAAATTTCAAACTTGCTTTTGCTTCGAGATTCGTGCCCGATCCAGATAATTTTTTGATGCCGTATCAAGCTTCAAAATGAAATGTCCTGAAAAAATTTGCCCATCTTAAAATTCGCTGATAATAATTCGCTAAAATTTCCATGTGAAAAACTGACCACATTCATTAATCGCTTAGCTGCCGGTCTCGGCGTTAATTTTGATAAATTTATGAAAATAAATAAATGTTACAGAAAGATACGTTAATCCGATTCCTGGTGCCTTTCTCCTCTTGGCACCATTCTCCGATCCCAAGCTAGCGGAAGCGATTGGAATATATCCTCTGCTTATAAAAGAAAAGAAGCTCACTTTACCCTTCACCCCCCTGAAGAGCTTGGGAAAGGCGGAAACCGAGCTAAATGGCCCTCCGTTTAGCTCAAAGCTACCTCCTTTCCCAAACACGTTACCCCGCCGGCGCTCCTGCGCATCTCCGCCGATTTCTCCAAAGCCGGCCGATTCCCCGCCCAGCAATTCCAGCCCCCGACCGCCCCTCTCTTCCGTTGGGAGATGAACTAATCAATATGATTCGGGGCGTTAACGCCAACCGATTTCCTAACGATCTTTTCCCGCCGGAGATGAACGCTGCGGTAATGGAAACTCGTGGGTGGATAACGGCGGCGGAGGTGAAGAAGGTGATGAGAGCAACGGAGATGGAGGCGGTGAAGTCGCGGCTGAACTCTATTCCACAGAGCCACATTTCCCAAACGGAATTCCTCTCCATCTGCCGCCATCTATCGAGCACGGAGGAGAACGCGGCAGCCATTGCGCGGTCGCTAGATGAGTGCGGCGTCGTTATTGCGTTTGGAAATCTCGTCTTCCTCCGCCCCGGCGAGTTAACTACTCTGCTCTTCTAAAAACCTAATTTTTTCCGCCAACGAAATTTAACTTGTTTAAAATTTATGTTTTAATTGAAGAAATGCATTAAAACTAAAAAATACGTTCTGTACTTGCTAAAATCATAGAAATATAACCAATTAACAATGCTTTTAAAATCTGACCGGTCAATGAACAGGAAGAAGAAGGGATTAGTGGTTTAATGGTTCGATCGGGGTTGAATCTGATGATGTAATAAATAATAAAATTAATATAGTAATATGACGATCTAACCTTAAACTTAAACACTAATTCATCCTAAAATACAAATCAAGTATCTATATTAAAAATAAGTTGGAGTTTATTTTATAAATAATATAATTCATATTTAAAATAAGATTAATTCACATATATATGTTTTTAAATTTAATATAAATAGTTTATAGTTTCTAATTTATTTTATATGTTTAGATATACTTTATACTTATGAAAAGTATCTAAATTAACTAGTTGAACCGCTGGTTCAAGCCGGTTTGTGGCTAAAACGGTTTTTACAAAATTCCAGACCGGCCAGCGGACTAGTTCACGTTTCAATCGGTTGAACCGGCTGGTCCGGTCCGATTTTTAAAGTATTGCCAATTAGACTTTATTAAGTCAAACCAACTTATGAGCAATAATCTAGATTTACATTAATAAATAACTCTAAGCTAAACTGAATGAGCTAATAAGTTAATTTGAGGTTTTGTTTGAAACAATTTTTTATTATTTTTTAGAGTAGCTTTTTAATACAAATATTATTTGAAGCAGAAATTTTTGTATTAAGAAATAGTTTTAATATCCCAATTCTTCTTTGATTTAATTTTTTTACTCACGAGCTAATTCATTTTAAAAAAATGTTAATATTAATAGGGTTCAAAGATATAAAATTTCAATAATTTCAGTATAAAATTACTAAAAATATTTAGAAATTATATTTCTCTATTTTATTTCATGTGATATTTCGTTATTTCTCATTAAAATTTTTAGTCTTTTATTTGTGTTTTCTAATAAATATGAATAAGAATCATTTTTTCTCTTTTATAATAATAAAATTTGTTCATGAGTTGGCTTAAATTTCTAAAATTGTGCTCGAGGTTGAGCTCATACTCAAGCTCCATTAATTAATCCAACTCAAGCTCATGATGACTCCAGTCCGGCTTGGCACGTTTATATTATTAAAATTGATAATTTCTAAGGATTTATGTACTTATAATTTTTAATTTTTTAATAACATATATACAAATAAGTTTTATTTTAATTTTTTAATTATTTCAAGAACAAAATAAAGAACAAAATTTAAATGCCTAAAGCTTCCCTAAAAACATGAAGATCAATATGAATTCAAAATTATAATAGATATATAAATGAAAATCATATGATTCTAATCTGTAAACAAATTCAAAAATAAAAAAATATTTACCAAAAAATATTAAATATATAACTAATAAACTTAATATTATTTAAAATTAATTATAATTCACTCATAGGAAATCAGAACTTAAGACTGAAACCAAAACCACCATAATTACTAATTACAACATTGATTCCATCGTTCTACTTTTTCTCATTGCAGGTAGTGAAAGCAATTGGTAAGGTGATCCCAACGCCGTTCACCAAACAGCAGGATCAAACAGCGAAGGAGCTGAAGGAGATGGAGGCGAAGAAGGCGGAGATAGACAAGAAGGCCGTCGCCGGCGTGCGGCGAGAGCTCTGGTGCGGGATGGGCTTTCTGGCTGCCCAAACGCTAGGGTTAATGAGACTGACATTCTGGGAGCTTTCATGGGACGTGATGGAGCCGATTTGCTTCTTTCTGACTTCTGCTTACTTCATGGCTGGCTACGCTTTCTTCCTCAGAACGTCGAAAGAGCCCTCCTTTCAAGGCTTTTTTGAATGCCGATTTGCCGCAAAGCAGAAGCGGATAATGAGGAACTGTGGCTTTGATTTGAGCAAGTTTAATAAGCTTAGACTGAAGGGCTGCTTGTCTGAAAGCTGTATTTAAGAATTCAAAGAGGATTTTTGAATCCTGCAGATCCGAATTTAGTAAATTCTCTGAAAATTACTAAAATTTTGATGAATCTTTTGGCTATTTATTTCAGAATTTAAGTGTGTTAGTCTTCAACTCATTTAACTCATTGTCTGCAGGCTTTTAACTTATTGTTTGAGATTATAATTAGTGTAAGAAACAATCTAATTAATCATTAACTAGTTTAATAAATTATGATTAATATAAATTTTAATTATTTTTATTAATTAATGATTATTTAGAATTGATAATTTAGCAAATTAATTAAATAATAATTTATGTTTAGCCAATTCGAATAAATAATAGTATTAATTTACTTAAGAAAATATCCTTTTAGTTAACAAATATTTATTAATAGAGAAGATTTATTTTTTTAATTAATATATTGATATCTAATTTTTTTAATTGCATGGTTATAATTTTAATTAATAACTTGTTGTCAAAGAAAATTAAAATAATTACATTATACTTAGTGTAAGATAATGTATCAATTAAGAATTGTTTAATATTTAATATAACTAATTATATAAAATATTTTATTTAATTAAATTAAATCACAAATAATAATTTAATCAAATTAATTAATACAAATGATTAACTCTGTCTTAATGTATGAACTTATGGTAACTAACATACCTATTTTTTGAGACTCTCCTATTTCTCAACCTTCTACATGTAATCTTAACTTTCTTTCCTCTGCGAGTGCGCGTATGGCCCTAAATCTCATAAATCCATAATACTCCTCGGTTTAGTAAATCTGAGTGTTGGCATAAAAAATGCAATCACTTCCAAATCAAGTTTACATAAGAGAACATCCATCTAGAGGTATTCATGTAATACTTAATTTGTCACTTGCCCTCCATGAAGGAGTAGTTACTCACATCTATCTATGACAGAGCATCACAAACCATGCTCATCAGCTCAGCTATAAGAGCTAGAGCATCCATCCAAAAGGATTTAGCTCACCCATCATAGTCCATCTACCATAAAGTTTGTCGCCATTGTAACCTAAACACACTTGCCCCCTCCCCCAAGGTAACATAGAGCTCCATCACAAGGCCACAAGTGGCTTCGAGACATTAGCCATCAATAACCCTCTCAGCTAAACACTTGCCAACTGACTCGTGCCTCCCCTACTTACCCTCAAGCTCTCAATAATATGAGGATTGCCCCGAGACAATGAAACAAGATTAAGAGAGCAGTCATCCTGATGCAGCGGCAGCCATGAGAAGAACCTGAATGGAAAAACCAATAAAACAGTAACTGGAGAATAGGTAATAATCTTTTGTAGTTCTTATATATTTCTATTCTTCTGTTGTAATGACATATATAGATGCCAAAACCCTGTTGGGCAAGATGGACGCTAAATAAAGGGAAGCAAACTCTAGAAGAGTATGATACTAAGTATAACAGGAAAAGTAAATAACATAAATAACAGAAATAAGGAGTAGTGTCCTTTGAGCTTGCAATGCATGTCGACATGGCTCCCTAATAAGGAGAAGGCCACATCAATCCTCCCTCGCTCCAGAGAAGCTCAACTCCGACGATATGTCTATTGGCTGACCACCATCAGGGGGATGGTAACTGTATATATCGGCGACATTAAAAGTGTACGACATCTGAATGTCCGGTGGGAGGTCGATCACATACGCATTATCATTAATTTTGTGTATAATTGGGAATGGGCCGATTTTCCGGGGACTAAGTTTGGAATAAGTTCCTTGTGGGTACCATTCTCAATGCATTCGTAACATCACCAAGTCTCCGGTGTTGAAGACCTTGTGTCGCTGATGTAAGTCAGCCTCTTGCTTTTACTTTCTTGTGTTTCTTGAAGCTTTTCCTTGACTGTCTAAATAGTTTCTTGAACTTGAGTAATGTCTTTATGTACTAGTAGCTGACTGCTTTTTTGGAGAATAGTGGGATCCACTAGGTGGTTGGGTTGCTTAGAATATACTATTTGGAAGGGACTGCAACCTGTGGAATGGTTAAACATCAAACTATAAGCAAATTCGGCATGACTAAGGTGCTCTTCCCACCTTTGTGGATTATCTTGAACAAGACAACGTAACAGTTGCCAAGAGTTCGGTTGACAACTTCGGTTTGACCGTCTGTTTGCGGATGATACACTGAGCTCAACTTAATATCAGTGTTCAATCTTTTCCATAGTTCTCTCCAGAAGTGACTAGCAAATTTTACATCACGGTCCGAGGTCAAGCTACGAGGTAACCCGTGTAGCCGAACGAACTCTTTGAAGAAAAGTTGGGCAATGTTGACTGCATCGAACGTCTTATTACAAGGGATAAAATGTGCCATTTTGGAGAATCGGTCAACAACGACCAAGATGGAGTCAACCCCCCGCTTCATTCATGGTAACCCCAATACAAAGTCAAGCGTTAAATCCTCCCAAATAAAGTCGGGTATCGGAAGAAGTAGATAAAGACCGACATTTTGGGCAGTACCTTTATTCCTTTGGCAAACAGAGCATTTTTTCACAAATCTGGTAACATCTCGGTGCAAATGTGGCCAGTAAAAATGAGATTGCAACAATTCTAAAGTTTTATCTTTTCCTGTATGAGTTGATAGTCCCCCGCAGTGGAGCTCCTTTATTAATTGAGGCTTCCAAGAAGAGTGGGATGCATAGGCTATTACCTTTAAACAAAATCCATTATGAAGAGTGATGTCTTGTTGGGGCTATCCAGATTTATGAGCATCCAAAATTTGAGCAAAATCCTTGTCTTCCTCATATAACTCTTGCAACAACTATAATCCGGTGATCTCTGTTTGAAGATGCGTCAATAGAGCTGAATGCCGATTCAGTGCATCAGCAACCCGATTAGATCATGCAGTCTTGTGTTTGATTAAAAAGCTGAATCGTTGGAAAAAGACAATCCAATAGACATGCATTCTGTTAATGTTCTTCTAATTGTTGATATATTGGAGAGCCTGGTTGTCGCTGCATAGAACAAAATCCCGGTGGAGCAAGCAGTGCTCCCATTATTTGAGTGCCCTCACTACCACATACAATTCTTGCTCATACATTGACCACCTCTGCTAAGTAGAAATGAGCTTTTCACTGTAGTATTCGACGGGTTTTTCATCTTGGGAGAGGATGGCTCCGATGCCGACGACAGACACGTCGGTGTCCACTTGGAACGGTTTGTCAAAGTCAGGGAAGGCTAACATTGGAGTTGAACTGAGAGCCTTTTTTATTTGTTCAAAAATTCTCTGTTGCAATGCCGTCCAGGAAAATAAGGTGGCCTTAAGGAAATTAGTGATATGGGCCATTATGTCACCAAAATTCTTGATGAACAGCCTATAATAATTAGCCAAGCCATGAAAGCTCCTCACATCCATTAATGAACCATAGGCCAATCCTGAATTGCCAAAATAATATGGGGTGCGGTTTTGATCCCTTCCGGTGTTAGGACGAAGCCCAAAAAATTGACGCTGATAACACCCAGCTCACACTTTGATAAATTGAGGAACAACTGATTGCTGCGAAGTGCTTCTAGAATGGATTTTAGATGGCCTAAGTGATCCAATATAGTAGAGCTAAACACTAAAATGTCATCAAAATACACTATGCAAAATTTGTCTAAATATGGCTTAAGAATGTCATGCATAAGTTGCATAAATATAGAGGGGGCATTACACAACCCAAAGGGCATAACCTTCCATTCGAATAGTCCATCCACCATTTTGAAGGAGGTCTTCCATTCATCCCTGGGTCGGATAAGAAATTTATTAAAGCCGCTCCTCAAATCTAGTTTGGAGAAAATAGTCAAACCAGCAAGCTTGTCCAGGAGATTGTTAATCCTAGGAAGTGGAAACCTGTACTTAACGGTGATGTGATTAATAGCTCTACTGTCGATGCACATGTGCCAATGTCCATCCTTTTTGGGAACAATCAATGCTGGAATAGCGCAAGGGCTCAAGCTTGGTTGGATGAATTGTTTCTGCAATAGCTCTTGTACAATCTCCCTTAGGATGGTGTGTCCTTGCGAACTCATATGGTAGTGTGGAAGGTCGGGCATGACAGCACCGGGTATGAGTTCGATTTGGTGTTGAATATTTCGTAGGCCATGGAGGTAATGTCGAGGGCAGCTCCAAGGCTGTGATATCACCATATTCCTCAATCAGTTGCTTCACTTCTGGAAACTGGGTTGGATCAGTCTGTTCTGATACTTCATCAACGATCAAAGCTAGCATTATGTAGTTCACCTCCTCCTTAAGTTGGAGGAGGGTATGTCCAGAGACAATGCGAGCTAATGTAAGGTTGTTAACATCTGCCTTTCCTTGAATTTGAGATGCATTGATGAATTTAATCTTTCTCCCCTTCCACTCAATAGTGTAAGTATTGGCTCTACCATCATGAATCACTCCACTATCATACTGCCAAGGCCGACCAAGAATCAGGTGGCATACGTCCATTTCTATGACGTCTCAAGTTACTTGACACAAATAACTCTTGCTAATTGTAAATGTAACCTTGCAGAATTCTGAAATAGTGAAGTCCACACCTTTCTTTACCCAGCTAATTTTGGATAGGTGAGGGTTCTTGGAAGTCTTTATATGAAGAGCTTTGACCACCGCCTTGGAAATAATATTCTTAGTACAACCACTATCGATTACAACGTCACAAACCTTACCGTTAATTGTACATTTGGTTCGAAATAGACTGTTTCTCGGAGTTTCAATTGGTTTGCGCAGGGCTAAGAGTATCTACTCCAACACACCAAGGATCGGTTCCCCCTCATCTGCTAACAATTCTTCAATTGGTTCTTCCACGTCCTCCCCAAATCCGGACCGATCCACCTCTTCTACACCTTCCATAAGCTGCACTCGATGTCTGTTGGGGCATTCATTGGACTTATGGCCTGGTTGTAGGCATTTAAAGCACTTGATAGCAGCATGTTTAGCATAGGGATTAGCTCGGCCCTTAAACCCTGGCCTAGCTGCTGTTTTAATTTCTACTGGAGGATTGTTCACCGGAGCAGGGGAAGTCACTGGATTCTTGGATTGTGACGTTGCCGATTTGGATGGAACTAGGATTTCCTTCCTGAAACGAGCGTCTGGGTAAAGATATGCGGTAAGATCTCTGAATTTGTGCTTCAACCTTATGGGCGAAGTTCACTGCCTGGGATACAGACCATACCGAATTTAGCTCTAATTTTTATTGAAGCATATCTTTCAACCCGCTAATGTAGCGAGCCACCAATTTATTTTCAGATTCGGCAAGATTGTCGTGGGCGCTAAGCCGATAAAATTCTTCAATATATTCGCTAACAGTCTGTTGCCTCTATCTACACTGTTGATACTGGAGATACAAAGATTGTTCAAGATATGTAGGTAGAAAATGGCGTTGCATCAACAGTTTCATGCAATTCCAATTGCAGATAGTATCTCGCCCCTCCCTCTGTCTAGTTTGACTCAGCTACATCCACCAGGTGCTTGCTGCTCCTTTGAGTCGATAAGCAACGTATTTCACCTGCTTGTCCGGACTAATCTCCATATAGTCAAAGAAGTTATCCACCGCCCCTTCCCATTCCAGGTAGTCTTCAATGTGAAGCCTACCATCAAAAGAGGGAATACCAATTTTAGTTGGACACCCTCAGGTTCGAGACGATGTTGCTGGCGTCACCTTGCTCGATTAAATACAGGACGACAGTTGTTTTCATCGGTGTTGGAATGCTCCTATTCCGGACGCTCGTTGTTGTCCGAATTTGAGAATTCTGGGAGGAAGGTAGGCACCTATATTGGCACCGGATTGGTGTGTCCCGGGGCCCTATAGCCCGGTATGGTTTCCAGAGCCACTAGACGAGCTACTGGATTGGTAGCTGTTCTTATTTGCTGCAACTCGTCTCGTATTTCACCAGCAACAACGCCTTCAAACTCCGATCGTCATCGAGTCTGGGTTGGCTGCTTCTTTCGGCCATTTCCATGGTAAACTAGCATTGATGTAGCGATAGCCACGAGAAGAACCTGAAAGGAAAACCAATAAAATAGTAACCAGAGAATAGGTAATAAGCTTATGTTGTTCTATATTTTTTTATTCTTATGCTGTAATGACATATATATGCCAAAACCCTATTAGGCAAGATGACTGCTAAAAAAAGGGAAGCAAACTCTAGAAGAGTATGGTATTAAGTATAACAGAAAAAGTAAATAACAGAAATAACATAAATAAGGAGTAGTGGCCTTTGAGCTTGCAGTGTGTGTCCACATGGCTCCCTAATAAGGACATGGCCACATCACATCCATTAAGTCAATCAGGGCATGACATGTGTTTAAGGAAGTCTATATTGAGAGTCCTTATCTTTTTTTTTTTTTTTCTTTTTTTTTTGTATTTTTCCTTGTAGCCCTTAGATCACTATAAATAAAAGGTAATCAAATACTGATAATTTGGATCTGTATCTTTTGACACTTGTATTATAGAATTTGAGCTAGTGGATTCCTTCCTACATGGTTTTCCCCTCTCTTTCTTTTCATTCTCACATAGATTCTTAGATGTATCACTAGAGCTCACCTGCTAATAAGATCGAATGTCACCCACACACAAATTTGGATCAAACAGCAAGCACCATTTGCATTAGTAATTTAATCATAATCATCTTTAACTGTACATGACATCTCATGCATTATATATATTCGTCACTTCCATAATGGTTAACTAGGAACAAAGATAGCATTATTTCCATATAAATCTTCTTAAATAATAATTAATGAACAAAACCAGCATTAATACTTCTTATGCAACTTACAGGATTGTATTTTTCACTTCAAACAATCTTCTGCTGAAATCGTTAGTTTCCCAATGCCTTCAGTACTTCATACTGTTATAAATTTCTTAATTTTACCATGAATGCCTTTTAATCCCAGCCATTATTTAATCAACTATGTCATAATGTGGTAAAATCATATTTACATTTTTTGTAATGTAAATTTTTATCTGTAGTAGGATTCAAAAGTTTGTTTGACAGATGTTTGTTAACAAAATAAAATTCTTTGTTCATGTTATCTTTTAAGAAAATAAATTAAACTTTATTTATTTAAGCTTTATATTAGATTTCTAATTTTTAGGAAAAGTTTGTGAGGATGGCTAAGGCTTCATTTGGAACGGCTTTCCAACTGCTTCTTAAAGCAGTTTTATTATACAAAATTATTAATTTTTTGTAATAGAAAGCTGTTTAAAGAAACAGAAAAAAGCCGTCCCAAACTAAGTCTAAGATTTCATTTGGGATAATTTTGTTAATGTTTTCTAAAGCAGTTTTTTAGTATAAAAATTTCTATTTCTAAAAATTTTTGTACTAAAAAATTATTTTAGAAAGTGGTATAAAAACTGTCCTAACCGAAAGAAACATAAGAAATTTCTTCTTAATAATCAAGAATTTTTATACATTTTGTCATTGAGAACTCAATATGAATGAGTTGATTTTGTTGTAATTATCAACATCCAAATAGAAGAATTCTTATAATATGTTTTGAAATATTGTTGATTATATGTTTTGTGTTTGCTAAATTATAATAATTGTAAAAGCAGCCTTTGTACTATATATATTCAAGTTGCTTTCTCCTTAGATAAGTGTATTTCATGTCATCAGACAAATGGAACTCTCTTAGCTTGAAATTGCATAATTCATGAAAGTTTTTAATGTTTGTTACTAAACATATTAGATAGGACATTGTATAAGATGGACAATATGACAAGATATGAGTTTCAAATGAAATTCACATAGTGCTTGTTTTATACAAAGGACTTTTTGTAAGAAAATAAAGAACAAATAGCCCATTTTGTAGGAGATTGGAAAGCCACCCATTGGATGATTTTACTTGAATAAGTTGCCGGCGATTAGGTGACATGCCCAGGTCATTAGCTTGTGGTTGACCCGGACTCTCACTTGATATTTTTAATTGACCTATTGTAATTTTTTTTTTTTGGGCAGAAAATTTACTCCTTAAGAACTTACCATCACAAAAAGTCTAACTCATCTCACAAGGAAATATGAAGAAATATAAGAAAAGACATGATATTTTAACATCTCCTAAGTACACAAATAGGAACTAGATAAAAAAAATGCAAACAATCCATAATAAAAGCTAGGTGCAACTGAGTCCATAATAAACTTAAAGAGAAATAAAGCTTAAAGGGAATCTGAGCTCTACCTATAGTGCAACATAGCCTAATTTTAAATGAAAATGTTATTTTACTAATGGATTTTCAAATTTCTTTAAGGGTCCAAGAACTACAAGAAAAGAAGTGTTTACCGTCGACGAAATAATTCTACTGATAGTTTGATATTCATTCTGTTGGATTCAATAGTTTGATAGGAGAGGAAGGAAAGAGAAAGAAGAGAGAGAGAGAGAGAGGATTTGGAGGCCAAAGGGCTATAATTGTTTGTCGACCCACTTAAGAATTTTTTAGAGCACAAGATAAACATTTGAACTCTTATCTTTGATTTCACTTCTAGCAAGTTAGTATGTTTATATAGTAATGTGAATTATTGTAGGTTATTATGGTAGTTCATTCATCATCATAATTACTTACTATTGCATTCAAATTGTATAACTCATGAGATGACATTTAAGGAGCTCTAAATTCTGAATTGTGATAAGTGCACTCTCTAATATGATACAAAGTCACTATCTGTTACCACTACAAAAAATTGCCCCATTACGGCGTATTTCCGACGGCTTTCTGACAAATTATGATGAAATATTTCCAACAACTTTTCAAGGGCTTTTCTGGCGGATTTGCCTGCAGATTTACAAAGAAATATTTCTAGCAAATTTTAAAAATTTGTGATATGTTAACGATAGAAGTCTACTAAGCTAGTTGTGCTCATCTTGTGATATTTTCTAACATTTCAGGAAAAAAGATAGGGCTCAACGGAGTACAGAAAGTAGAGTAAGAGTCCTCTGATTCTGAATAGTTAAGTTACTCTTTTGTAATATGCTATTGATTTGAATGATGTATAGGTTATATATTCATTGACTTATTTTTTATTCTTTTTTTGTTAAAATAAATGAAATGACATTTAGTTTGGTATTATTATTTTAGATTTAATAGTTAGCTAAAATATGGGTTTAGGCATTCAATCCTTCCATTAGATCATGGGGCATCATAGGGTGGTATTAGAGCAATAGTTTGAAAAGATTGGATTGTAATCAAAGCTATAAGAAATGATCTGTAGTCTTAGGAAGGAGTTGAGAGTTGGTTTTATTAACAATATTATGATATGAAAAATATATGTGAAATTTAAATTCTCCCTTTCTATATAGATTAAAGTTTTTCTATATCACGAACTCCCAAGTTCAAGAGGTAGTTGATTAATAAAGTTTTAGTCAAGTTATTACATTTCAGAGTACTTTGGAGTACACAAATTTACATAAAGTTGAAAGTAAATAACACCATAAGATAGAAAGAACACTACCACCAACCAAATCAGGCTAGAAAAGAACCAACAAATAAGCCAACCAGGATTGAGTGCAAACACACCACAAACAAAGTAAAGACAAGACACAACTAGTTAGGACAATTCACACCCTGGTCAAAATACATGTACCAAAATTGAGACAGAATATAACAAAAGCCAAAACCAGGGATAGCCAATGGCTGAGTTAGAAAATCGTTTTTAAAGGGGGCCCAAATTTTATAAAAAAAAAATTCCCTCAATTTTTTCATCCGGAAATCAGACCGACATGGGCAGTTTAAAATTTTTTTTAAAAGGATTGAATACTAAATAGAAGATAGAAAATAATTATAAATTATAGCGTAAGCTCTTCATATTTTAAAAAAGATTAATAATAACATAATTATCAATACAATCCAATATTTCATTCTCAATATGAATGAGTAAAGTATCATTCATTTACTAATCTCCAATCATATTTCACAGTCGAGTTTTAATGATAGCCATTGTATAAAATGTTCTTTTTACTTTTGATGTTGTAATTGATAAAACTAAAGCGAGTTTTAATAGCATGAAAATACGAGGATATAAAATATCCTTCTTGTTACGTATTATTATCTAAGCCAATATCTTTTAGCAAGAAAATTGTGGATCAGACTACATATCAATTATATAAGTTTCAAACTGATTGTCTAGAATCGCCAATTCAGCAGGACTAAAATCACATAGATGAAGATGTACCATTCGAATTAATTTGTTTTACTGAATGCACAAAAAGACTTATTTGGATTCAAACAAGCAATAGACAAAATTAACTCAGACAATATATAGCCCAAAGCCACAAAACCCCAAACACAAAAGCAAGTGCCAAACAGGATCGCCCCCAATTAACAAAAACTAGAAAAGGTAGCCGGAAAGAAACCCGAAGATGAAAATAAAAGGGAGGAAGCATTCAGCTCAGACAAGTGTAGTATCATTAGTGTCCAATCTTTGAAAAATTTGCCGAACAACAGCCAACATGGGCCGAATACCAACAATATCATTAGGTTCCCTTATTGTTATTCTTCTCCCACCAGCATACTTTGTTATCACAAAACTGGTGAACCAAAGCATTACACATCAGATAACAGCATGAAAGAGCTGATCACGTACTTAGATAAATTATACAATCTAACTCCATAAGTGGATACTTGAATGAACCATCACTTTCTGATATACTTAGCATCAGACCGATTAGATAACTAGCACAATATAAAGTCTCTATAGAAAATCTCTTCAAACTTCAGTAGAGTTGATGCGACATAGAAATTTCTCTGAACTTTCATTTATTTTGTAATTTATAGTTTATTTCGACCTCGTCTATGTAAGGATTTCTTTGACCAAGAATTTCATATTGTTGAATGATGAACGTAATTTAAATTCCATCACACTTCTCTCTGAGTAACCAGTTGTCTTTCTGCTGTTTCTTCCTCTCTTTTCTCTCCCTTTCTTCCTCGTCTTATCTCATCCTATCCTTCAGTTATTTTATCTGTTTCTATCATTAATGGAAGAGTTTAGCTATCTTCGAAATAATAACAAAAGATGATAACTACAGAAACCTTTCATTTTTTGCCTTTACAAAGTTCCTGCGTGGACTTCATCAATTAAAGAAGAGAAGATATGTTATACATATATAGTGGATAAGATATATACATAGAGGGAAAATTTTAAATATTTATTTAAATTAATTTAGGGAAACTAAGATTTTGTCTGAGATGGCTACAACTTTTTATAAAATTAGTTGAAAAGCTGCCTTTAGATTTTTTTTTGAAAGGTGCTATAAACAGCAACTACTTAGCACAAAAAATTATTAAAAGTAGCGAGAAAACAATAGCATAATAATAATAATAATAATTGCAATATAAAAACTATGCATCAGAAAAGTTGTACCAAATGGACACTAAGGTTTCATTTGAGACGATTTTTCTTTAATTTTTGTACTAAAACTTTATTTTAAGAAGCAATAAAAAAGCTGTTCCAAACGAAAGCCTAAATTGCTGTTTAAGTTGAACGACATCTATTAACTCTTGATGTTGATACTTGCTCTCAATAAAATGATCTTTGATATTAAATTATACAATCTCTTATGTTATCTTCCCACTAAAATATATGTAAGTTTGGTCTCTTGCCTATAGTTAAGTGGACTTTGAATGGGTAGAGACCAATCTTTAGAAGGAAAATGCATCAATAGGTCAAATGAATTTTATCGATTGAGTGTGAACCGTTAAGTTTTTTTACTGATATGATAAATATATCTTTCAATTGTATTTTTTTATTCTTACTTTTATGTTTTTTTTTCATAGCTTTTTGGTCATAATGTTATAGAAAAATTCAAGGGCATTATTCATTGTAATTTATTAGAAAAATAATTTTTAAGAAAGATGTTAATTATCTTTTCATCTCTAATTTATGCATGATTTATAGTCTTTGCTAAAAGAAAAAGGGAATGAAAAATAAAGAATAAGTGAATAACATCTTTATTCTCTTATGTGTTTTATATAACATCTGCAAACTTATTTTTAAGCAAAATAGGAAAAAAAATGAAAAATAATTTATTTTTTATAAATAATGAGGAAGCATGTTAAAAACTAATAGAGATTTTTGTACATCTAATAACTATATATATATTAGAAGATTGTTTGTTCATGATATTGAAAGATGTGTTTCTTTTGAGATCAAGTAATTGAGGCTTCTTATGAGACGACTTTCTTGCTGTTTCTTAAAGCGGCTTTTTAGTACAAAAAAATTAATTTTTGTACTAAAAAGCTGCATTAAGAAGCAATAAGAAAGCCATTCTAAACGAAGCATGAGTGAAGATAAACATGGAATCAAACACTCCCTCCTCAAATGAAGAGAATTTATCTTAATAAGCTTGGTTCACTGTTGATGAATACCAATTTGAAGAAAGACAATTGCACTATTATTGTTGCAATGAATAATAGAAGAACCATTACAAATAATTTCTAAAACGATGAGTAACATTAAAATCCAAAGTAACAAGTCATCAAATATTTGAGGGCGTGATGTTTAACCTTAGCAATGGATGATTAATGGTGAGATAAGCAATCTCTTTTAGAGAAGTCCCATCTATGAAAATAGGATGATACTAAGGTTCCCAATGAGTGGAGGAAACAATAGATTAGTCTTGTTGGCACGATGGGGACGACCATAAGGTGTATGTTAATAATGAGAGAGCAAGTAGTTCATATGAGAAGATCTCTTGTGTTGTAATGAGAGAGATTTCAAGTTTTGCTACGAGATAATCATCTCATTCCATACTATCCTCAGAGAAAAAAAAAAAGGCAAAATCCGCGGAATTGACATTTACCGGTAGATTCTAGTTCGTCGAAAAAAAGCTAATAAAAAAAGGAAAATCGGCGGAAAAGTTTTCATGAAATATATTTCCGATGGATTTCTGGCGGAACAACACAGCTAAAAATCATACATTTTCCAGTATTCCCCAGCAAAATGTTCAGCCATAATTTTCGGCAATTTACTGGCGAACAATCAACTGAAATTTCTAGCAAAAAAATTCGCTTATAATTCAACATAAATTCTGGCCAACATTTTGCTAGAATTTCCTGCAGACATTCATTCGGAAAGCTTTCAGAAAGTCTGACATAAAAGTTTTGTCATAAATCTATTTCAAATTTGTGGTATTGTCATTTCCAACAAAAAATCCATAAAAAATCTACCAAAAACATGTATTACAAAAAAAACCACATCATACCAATTTTTTAATATTTCAACATAGCAGTCATATCAATTACTCAATTATTCTATAACACAAATATTTTACAATTGTCAGACACCTTTAAATTAAAAGTATAATTCTTATATATTGCAAAACCGATGAAGTGTTCATAGGCACAAAAAATATAGTATGCAACTATAACCTCGCTCTCCCCCTCGACCGATGTAGGTTTCTTTCCACAAAACTATTCCCCATTCTCTGAGGCTCTGCCAATATCTGCATGTACATGTTTACTTGTAATTTTCAAAATGCTCTAGTTTTGTTGTAAGGACAGCCACATGTTGGGTATTCAAACTGTCCTTGCTGCTTGTAAAGAAGCTAGAGGCACCAAAGGACTGTCCCTTGTATATGTAGGTTTGTGTGCCTAACACATAACTTCTTCCCATCTGCATTCTGCCTACCGTTTGCATTCAAATGTGGCAGTTGGAATAATCTGTTGAGGATCCCTCACCAACTCTAGCCTAGCTCTCTCGAAGTCATGATAATCATCCTACAAAATATAACAATGCCGTTGAATAATAAAATGCCCTTGCTAAGACATGGGCAGATAAATATATAGATTTGAAGAAGACAGTTGGAACCAATAAAAGATGTATTTGAAGTGCCTAATGATATGATTTGTATGATTTTATTTTATTTTTACTTGTTAAGATTTTTGAGGTGATTTCAAAATTAATTTTGACATTACTTCTGATAGAGATTCTTGGCTATTGATTCATGAACTAATTTAATTTGATGTATTATAGGTTTGATTTTGTTTTCAACATACTCTATCAAACTGATATTGAAATGTTGAGGATGACATTTTTCAAAGGTGTGAAGATTGTAATAATCCAAAAGTTTAAAATAAATTTGTTTAAAAAATATGTAAATATGATCCAGTAGGTAGTGTTGTGGCATTGGGCTGGCAAGCACAACAGTGCCAGGAAAGCGCAGTAGCAGTGCTGAGCTCTATATTCCACAATAATTATGGGGACCACTATAAGAAACTTACTCTTTACCAGCAGCTTTTTCGACAGACAATTTTCAATAGAAATTCTCACAGAATTATTGACAAAAATTTAATTTTTTGTCAAAAATTATTTGGTAATCAAATCAGACTAATTTTTCAATAGATATTTTATTAAAAATGTTATTTAAATTCTGACGAAATATTAGTTGAAAATTTTTCCGTGAAATGATCTATTTCATCCCAAGGCCCCTTCCCTCTCCCATTTCGCATTATTTCCTCTCCCAGACACTTCTCTCAGCTTCTCCATCGCCTATCATCGTTCAAGGTGATTTCTAGACCGTTTAGCTCCATTTCTTCGAGATTTGAAAGGTAAAACTTTATCTCTTTAATCATTTTAATTTGTTTTTCAAGATATCCTTTAAATTTTGTTAAAAATTCTTTTTTGTTATATTTTATACTGCACATAAATTGTACTCGGGTGTTCTTGATACTTTACAGCTTATTAGACTTATATTTTTATATGAATATTTATATGATTTACATTTTAAATTTACAAATCATAATCATCTTAATTATAGTCAGGTGTTCTTGATACTTTACAACTTTCAGTTATGTGGTCAAATTTGAAGGATATGTTTTTTATCACACCTTAAATGTTAGCTTGGTCTTTGAGATTATGCTTCTTTGATAGAGGAGCTTGTGGTTTTCAATTATATATATGAGCTTCTTTGTTAACTCTTATGTTACTCGGTGAGCTATGAATTTTTTTGACAGAACTCAAAAATTACTATATAGTTTTACTTGACATATTATATGCTTGGATTTAAATTTTTATAATAAATTGTTAGACTTCGCCTATTTTTGTCTAATTAGGTTGGGATTAGTTGATGTAAGGATCCAATTACCACATTGATTGTTAAGCCCTTTGTGCCCAATGAGAAGAGTATTACCTCTCCATCATATCAGATAGGCTTGGTTGTACTATTAGCTTCTCTGAGTGGAGAAATTATTACATGCGGAGTTCAGACTGGAGAACTGTCCGAATTTTGTGATGGTACACAGTAAATACACAACAAAAAATAAAATTGTATATTTGTTGTGTATTTACTTTGTACTCTCACTGAATCTGGATGGTTCTCCTATCTGAACTCTGCACATAATAATCTCTCCTCTGAGTGTGGTGGCATTGAAATTGAAGAGAACTGAGACAAGGTGAGTATGAAATAATAGTTGATGTTGGTTACTTCTCTTTTCATGCTTCTTTTTCTTTTATTGGTATGCATTAAGGTAATAGAATAGATGTGGATATCGACATTGCAAGTTAAGGATTCAATTGAGACATCTTTTTTATTGTTAGGAAGAGTTTGTGCTTTCTAAATAAAAATTGCTTGAAAAATGCACTTCTTATGTTGTTTTCCCTGACATCAGAGAGCTATTTTATATGAAGATGCAACACTTTATGTTTTTGCATTTCTTATAGCTTTGATATATATCTATACTACTATTATAAAAGGGGCTTGAGTTTCCTTCCTCCGGGAAATCTTGTTCATCCATTCTACTTAATTTAATTATCTTGGCCGTCCATTCTATTAAAAATATTTAATAAATAAAAAAGATCACATTATATAAAACTCATAAGTACAAAAAATTAATAATTATAACTTTAACGTTTTGTATTCGTGACCCAAATCGCCGTCCGCTTGACATTCGCTCCGAATTCCATGGTCACGCTCTCGCCCGATTCGTCCATTGTCGTCGGCTTCGAATTCCATTGTCGCTTCGAATTCCATGGTCCGCTTGAGATTCACTATTCGCGACCCAAATCGCCGTCCGATTGACATTCGCTTTGAATTCCATGGTCACGCTCTCACCCGTTCAACTTTGAGTCAAAAATTTTTTTCATCATTATTTCCACAATGGAAAGTCATTCCTCCCTCTCCCTTTCAATATTTTAACCCATTAGTCTTTAACTCTCTAAGCTTTAAGCATTGCATGATATCAGCAGAAAGTGGATTGAAGACATAAAATAGAAAAAGTATGTAATAAATAAAATGAGAGCTGACACCTTTTACAGAGCTGCTATAAATCAACTTTTTACTCCTCTATCTAAGAATTTTTTTTTTAGGGGGGACACGTGCCTCAACTTGCAAAACCACAGGCAGAGCAGGCTAAAACTAGAAGGGAGCATGGAAGCCGCAAAAACACCCCAAGGCAGAAAGGGATAAAACCACAAGAAGCTACATATCATAGTAAAATTACTAGAATAGCAATGCAAAACAGCAAGAGAGCCCCACAAAGAATAGGAAACCCATAACCACCAAAATAGAGCAAAACAACCAAAATTAACAGAAGACATAAGGTAAACCGATTTGATCCAATCTAACAAGACCCTGCACATGAACGGGCAGTTGAACAAGAGATAGATCATTAATGCCATTAAACATAGTACCCAAGATAGCCAAAGCCTGCGCACAAGCATTCCCCTCTTCCAGAATGATCGAAAAGGAGTAAGTAAAGGAATTCAACACCTCTATAATATTTCTCCGAATGTAAAATAGGGTAGAGGTACAAATATTATCATCTTTATCATGACAAAAATTTAAATCATATTAAGGACCTGCCTCCAAAACAATATTATTAAGAAAAAGAGAAGCACATAAATTTAACCAATGAAGAACACCAGAGAAAAAAAAAGACAGTTAGTATCACCAACATTCTCCGGGCCAGCAAATCCCGAAATGTAATTTCCCATATGATTTCTGATAAGACCACCACAACCAAAGATGCTACCAACTTTAGCACAAGCCACATTCAATTTAAAATATTTAGGAAGATGCTTACACCAATTAGTGAAAGTAGTCCTGATTTGAAACTTATCCACCTCCCAATTAATACCAAAGAAAGAAAGGGTATAAAAATAGTTCTTAAAATTCTTCATAGAGAGCAAATTGGCAGAATAAAGAGCAGTCACTTTATCTTTAATTTTATGAATGATTCTCTGATGATTCATAACAACCCCATTGAAACGAGAGTCATTCCTCTCCAACCAAAGGAACCAAAATATAAGAGAGGAAATAACATTTCTAACATGACCTTTAGACTTAACAAACCAAAGGTCAAGCAACTGGTAAATAAAACTAGAAGTATCATATAAGTTAAGTTGAAACAAGTCGTCAAAAAAAGTCCAAACCTTAACAACAATGGGCCAAGAGATAAAAACATGATGTATATGATCTACATGGAAACAACATTGGCATTTAGAGGGAAAGGTAAAACCTCTATTCCTCAAATTATCATCAGTAGGAATAAGCATGGGAAGAATTATCCATATAAAAACAAAAACCATAGAGGAAATACTTTTATGCCAAGTCATTTTAAAAAGCTTAGAAGTTTCCTTTTTAGTTCTGAAAGAATGTCAAGCATGTTTAATACTGAAGGAACCATCTTTATTACAAGAGTAAAGTAACACATCCTTCAAATTGCTATTAATAGTAACCTTTAAAACAAGCTGAATAATGCAATCAAGGAAAACAACAGACAGCTTCTCCAAATCCTAGCCATTAGAAGAAAAGAAATAATTAACCTTCACCTTAGAAATAAAAAAAGTGTTTAATAAAGAATCAATCAAATAACCATTAAGCCACCTATCTTGCTAAAAGAAAATGTTTCCATTATCAATACCCCAAACTAAAGAAGTCTTCACCTTCCATTTAACCAAATAGATATGATGCCAAACTTTATAATGGACTTTAGAGAAGCTACACATGGAAGGATGACTCCCCCCATATTATTTGGCCCTCATAAAATTGGCCCAAAGGCTCACATTGGACCTAAGGTTAAACCACAGCTTAAAAGAAAAAGAAGAAGCCGTGTCAGCCATAGTTTTACACCCTAAAGCACCTTCTTGCAGAGTACCACATCAACCACCCAAGATTTCCAATGAATCTTAGGGTTATTTTCGGTACCTTTCCAAAAAAAATTATATAATTCTATCAATTTTAAGACAGATATTCTTAGTAGGAAAGAGAGTTTGAAAACTATAGACAGGAATAGAGCAAAGAAAACTTTTAATAAGAGTGAGATGGCCACCAAAGCTTAAAAAATTTGAATCCCAAGAAGGCAATCTATTCTGAACCATAAAAATTAAATCATCAAAAAGAAAAGACATCTTTCTACCCTTAAAAAGAGGAATGCCAAGATATTTTAAAGGCAAATCACCTTGAGTAAAGCCAGTAAGATACTTAATATCCACAACACGATCAAGAGAAACATTCTTAAAAACAATAAAGCAACACTTATGCTTGTTAAAGGCCAAACCACTAACTGATTCAAAATGGACGAAAAACCTCAAAATTTTACTAATCCTATTCATCGAAGCATTCAAAAACACAATGAAATCATCCGCACAACATAAATGGGAGATATGAATACCACCTAAAGTTTTGAAATGAAGAATAGGGCATTTGTAGAAAAGATCATCCAAGCCCCTAGAAAGATAATCTGCAACAATAATAAAGATCATCGGAGAAATGGGACCACCTTGCCTCAGGCCATGAGAACCCTTAAAGTAACCATGGCTCTTACCATTCACAATACTAGGGAAGAAAGGACTTTCAATATAAGATTTGATGAGATTTATGAAGTTAAAATCAAAACCAAAAAAGGTCAACATCTTATAAATAAAACTCCAGTTAATATTATCATAAGCCTTAGCAATATCCAATTTCATTATCATGTTACCACCTCTCACTTTGATATCCAAGTCCTGACAGAATTCTTGAGCCAAAAGGATATTGTCAGCAATGGCACGACCTTTGATAAAACTCATTTGAAAAGGAGATATAAGCTTAGGCAACAAAATAGTTAACCAGTTCATCAAGATTTTAGAGATAAGTTTATAAAAAATAGTGGACAAACTGATGGGTCTAAAATTATTCCATAAATTCACAGCGGTGTTCTTAGAAATCAGAACTATAGAAGTAGAATTAAAAAACCTAAGAATAAGAGAAACGTTAAAGAAATCAGTGACAACAGATAGAATGTCAATAAAAATAATATATCAAGTTTTATGGAAAAACTTAGTAGTAAAACCATCAGGCTCAGCCACAGAATTTGCATTCAAATCAAATAAGGCATCTTTAATCTCCTCAAGAAGAGGAGGCTTAGATAAGCCACAGTTTTCCTCTTGAGAAACAATATTTGGAATAAAGGAAGGATTAGAAATAGAAATCGAATTAAAAGACTTATTAAGATGCTTAAAAAAATTAACATCCAGGTTAGCAATCTCATCTCTATCCTCCGTAGTAAAACCATCCTCACGAGAAATTTTATGAATACAGTTAATAGAACGTTTCTTATTCACTAAAGCATGAAAATATTTAGTGTTATTATCACCTTCCACCAAATGGTTGGCGGCAGCTTTCTATTTCCAAAAAATTTCTTCATAAACCTGAAGCTTAGAAAGATCCACTTTAGCCTCATTCAGAAGACAAAGATTAGACTCAGATGGATCTGACTGATAAAGATCCTCAAGGGAGTTAATCCTATCTTCAACAAGTAAAATGTTGGTAAACAAATCTTTAAAAACATTCTAGTTCCACCAGTTCAACACTTTCTTAAGCCTTTTCAATTTGAGCCAAAGTCTTTTCATACTAGAAATAGAATCATTAGGAAAAAGAGGAGCATGCAAATTATTTTGGATAATCTCAAGAAACGACTCGTGTTGCAACCACATATTCTGAAATCTAAACTGAGAAGAAAAGCTCTTAGTATTATTCTTAATATTGATAAGCAGAGGAGAGTGATCAGAGAGGGTACGGCTCAGATGTTCAGCCTTTGTCAAGTTAAAAGCGTTAAGCCAAGTATTACTAAAAAGAACTCTATCCAACCTTTGCCACAAGTGCCCACGATGCCAATTATAATTATTACCAGAAAAACCAATATTAATGAGGTTTCAAACCATGATCATATCATTAAAATCCTCCATCAACTGATATATACGAAGAGAACCCCCTATACACTCAGTCGGTCTAATAATCTTGTTAAAATCACCACCCACAAGCTAAGGAAGATTGCAGACATTATAGAAATTTAATATTTGATCCCACAAAATCCTCCTAATATAACGAGAAGAAGCAACATAAACAAAAGACGCACAATATTGGAAATTAGAACTTTCGATATTATAATGTTAAACCTGGGTAAAATCACCAATGACATCAATTCTAACAAAATCTTTCCAAAAAATCTAAATTTTACTAACAATATTTGACTTAACATTATTAAAACCCAGAAATTTAGTAGTACTAGTTAATTTATCCAAAAAAATAAGCGATTCAAGCAAAACAAGAATAAAAACATTATGAATATGACATAAATTTTTAACTCTAAGCTTAGAAGAGGGACAACCAATACCGCCAACGTTCCAAATAATGGCGTTAAACATAAAAATACAATTAATGAGAAGTATGCGATCGGGTGCTTCTAGGAGATTATAAAATAACATTTTTGAATTTCCTACCACGTTTACCACGACCCTTAGAGAAACTTAAGTCATGGTCTTCCCTATCATAACATCTAGCCAAAATATCAACTTTTGTATCAGTATAAACATTACAATGATAAAGATCATATAATAGAATGGTTTTATCATTTAGGTTACCAGAAGGCCCCTTAGGAGGAGGCTGCTCACCATACGCAAAGAAAACACCATCTTCTAAAGTAGTCAAATACCTCTCATTGCCTTCATTTAAATTGTTCCCACTTTCGGTTTGGACCAAAAAAGGATTCACCTGAGGAGGAAACACCTCCACCTCCACTGAAGGCTCCTCTCTCTCATAGCCTTCATTTAATTTGTTCCCACTTTCAGTTTAGACCAAAAGAAGGATTCACCTAAGGAGGCAACTCCTCCACGCTCCACCTCCACTGAAGGCTCCTCTCTATCATGAATAAGATTAATAACCTAGTCATTCTTAGCATAAAGACTAGGATTATAATCATTATAAGTATTAACATCCAAAACAATAACTTAAGGAATAGTTTGTAAAGAATCAAAAGCAATAGATGAGGAAGATAGATCAAACAAGTTATTAGCAACATTAGTTAAATTTTTTTCTTCTCCCACGACACAAGTAGGAACAAAACTTAGACCATCACTAAAGGAATGGGGAGCAACCTGAAGAAGAACAGGGCTGAGCAACCACCTCCTTACCTTGAGTAGTAATAACATTACCATCCACCAACTTGCCATTCACATCAGCATTCATGTTGCATTCTAGTATTTTAGTAGGCCTAACGATTTCTTTTTCTTTCTTAAGGTGTGGGTGCAATTTAAAGCATTCACTCAAGCCATGACCATGCATCTTATAATGAGAACAAAAGATAGGAAACTGTTCAAATTCAACCTTTTGGAAATAACCATTCAATTCAGAGCCAAGACAAATCTCGGAAGGGTGCTTTTTAAAAATGTCTAACTCAACCAAAATACGAGCAACCGAGAGACGAGAAATCGAAGTTGTGGCTTGGTCTACTTACAATGGCTGGCCAAGGATGGAAGCAAGGACAAAAGGATTTGAAAGTTGAAAAAAAGAAGCCTTAGGTTAGGGAAAGAAACTCAAACCGGAGCAATCGGCGATTCATGACAAACATCAAAATCAGGTGTCCATTTAAGAAGCCACATTTGGCAAGATTGAATATAGTAAGAACGCCTGCCTGGGGTCAAGTAATCCAACATGAAAGGAACGAGAGAGCTTTAAATAAACGAAAAATTTATGGATAACATCAAGGTTGGGATGCTTCAGAACAAACATATCCACAAGAGTAAAAGCAAAAGGAGCAGCTAATTGCGCCACAACCGAATCATCTAACAATAAGGCGGGACACCCTTTAAAGGATGACTGCACAAAATGCAGGGGAGGAGAAGAAACAACTGAACCAGCCAACACATCCTTAAACGAGCGGGATTTACCATTCGGGACAGAAGCAACCGACGGGAAAGATGATGATGGGGTCGTCATCCCCCAAATGAACGAAAGTCGAATGACTAAACAAAACAGAAACTCAAAATGACCATGAAAAAGACAGAGAAAGCGGGAGAAACAGAACCAAGCGGATAAGCCACGAGCCGTAGAGAAAGATAAACCAAAACAAGAAAACGAAGAAAAACCGAGACAGAAAATAAAAGCCCAAGGCATCAGGAAGCAACCACACCCAAAATAAAGGGGGAGAACAGCACCAAAAATCCAACCAGGGAGCCACCCGACGAATGCCAACCAGGAACCCTAGAATCGCCTCATAATCGCCCGAGGGGAAAGCAGAGAGCAGAGAGCCATTGTGAGAGATGCGTTATAGTAGATAGCCGTTGCGAGGAAAGTAGAGAGCAGAGAGTCGTTATAGCTTTGATAATATATCTTCAAATGTTTTATTTATAACTTTATTGAGTATGTAGCCTGTCTTGTATCTTCAATCATCTCAAGTTTACGCTGTAAATAAGATTGTTGCTTACGAGTAGTTCTAATAAGCAACATATATGATTCCCAAATTTTGAACAAAAAAATTCCGTCGAAATCATTTTCCTACTCGTATTTCAGTAGCAGAAACAATTCCATAAAAAATCTACCAAAATTTATAGTTTCCAATGGAAAATGGAAGTCTTTCAATGAAAAATTCCATCATAAATTGCTCATTTTCTTCTAGTGGGCGACATGCAGCTCACTAATATTGGATCTTGGGCACACCAACACTTGGCACGAAAAATGTTTTTTTTTTCCTGCCATCCCACCACTCTCCCTCACTCTGATATGTCTTGGCGAGGAAGGAAGGAGAAGAGAAGGGACAAGGAGGAGGAGGAGAGAGAGAGGAGAGGAGAGGAGAGAGAAAGCATTTCGATGTGTTATCCTTTGTCGCTTATGTTATGGATTTTGTTCTAATTGAGTTAGATGACTAAACTCTTACTCTTATTTTCAATGGGTTTGATTTTCTACAATTTTTAATCTCCCCCAAATTGATAAAAACATCTTTTTAAGGATTGATTGAACTTTTATCATTTAATATTTTGCATATGATAGATATGATTCTTATTAATATTTTAACTGTAATATTATTGAATTTCATCAGTTAGATAGATAGTTATAATTCTCTGATGTTAATGTAAAGTATATATATTTTCTTGTATTTCATAGATTAATGCATTCCATAGTTGATATTGACATTGCATAGCAAAAATGATATGACTAATATAAGATAAATGTGACATTTAAAGGTAAGTAAGAAATGCTAGCTATCAATACTATAATTAGTATGGGTTGACTCTTAAAATTTTAATACCCTTCATATAAGGGTAGACCAATGGCTTTCTTTTAAATAATGAGATTTGTGGTGTAATCCTAATTTTAGCCTATGACCAATTGACTGGAATATGCTAACGAGTAGAGGGTGACGACTCTTAATGATTTATTGAAAGTAACATGTGAATTGATTTAAGACTTATGAATAATAATGGTATAATGACTAATTGGTCAATCATTGGGGTTAAATTAAAGACTAATGATTAACTAGTTGACAGTTGGGATTGAAGATATTGAAAACACCATATTAAAGCTAGATTTTATTCCTTGTTATTCATAATTACATCCATGATAGCATATACATAATAATATATGAATTTATTGATAGATAAAATTGAAGTAGAATAGATAGAACCTGCATTGATACTAATATAACATAATGTAATATATGATAAGGACAATATTGATAGATATTGATAGAGGTTTTTTGCTTATTAAATAAACTATTATTATTGATTATATTGATTTATATTGATTTCATATATTGCTTATTGTTCATGCTGGTAGCTTTTGGATTGATATTGACTGAAACTAGAGCAGACATATTGGTTCTTTTAAATATATAAGGGTAAGGAGCCAACTGAGTGAGGATAGTCAATGAGTGATGCTTTAGGTTTTTATTTCTAGCTTTTTGGTTTCATCAGTTATTTTGTAGCTTGTTATTGTCCATTACATAATGTATATATTTTTTTAGAACTAGTCAGATATGTAAATATTCAGTGAACAGTAATGCAATTATATTTTCCACTTGTCTTTCCCCCTATGAGGTTTGGTTGATGTTTAAATGATAGAAATATGAGTAATTCTTTTAATTTAGAAGTTAGGGGGTCATATCTTTAGCAAGCCTCTTACATTAAGCATTAGGATTACAACCAAACATTTTAGATACATGCTAGAATCACCCTAGTATTCCATAACCTATGGTCAACCCTAGTTGACCATAGGTCAAATTACTAAAAGGTTCGTTAAGAGAGCAAGCCAGGATTTATGGGTTTCGCCCATTTAAATGTAAACCTAACGTCATCAAATTTTTATATAAATATCCTAAGATCCGCCTACTCCCTACAGGTAGCTCAACCCACTTGGGATTACCTAATTGGCTTAGATGGGTCGACCCGAGCCGACCTAAACAACTCAAATCAAATTTAACCCAATTCAGGCCCGACCAACCCATCCCTGAGCTCCATAGAAGTTATTAGAACTTACTAAAATGTTTGATAGGGCAACCAACTAGCTGGCTTGGCCGCGGTGGCAAGAAATAAACCAAATCAAATTCAACCCAATTGCTCCTGGAAGCTACCAGATCTAAGTACACAAATCACAATATTCCTGATCATACGACTTTTAGGGTTCATGGCATTATGAAGTGAACTTACAATCCAATCAAATCCCACCACTGGATTGTAAGCTCTTATTTTTTTGATCCCTCAAGATTGATTTCATGGAGATCCACACATCAGTCTCCTCAAAGCCATGAATTAAGCATGGATGGTTGTTATTCGATGATGGGAGGTAGGAAATGAAACATCGACAACGTCTACTTCATTCAAGTAGAAAAGACAACAACAATCTGGTTGTATTAAGATATATGTAAACCCTATATTGTTACAATTTGATTAATAAAAGTCGTTTGGTCTTAGATCAAACTGTCATATTTAATCTCATGTTGCATATGGGGCCATCACCAATGAAATAGCATTATGTGGAGAGTGCATTAATAACTCAACATATATTAAGGAATTTCATTTTTTTGGATTTAATTAAATATAAAATATGACCAAATCTTTAAATAAAATCATAAAAAATCCATTTCAAATACAAAAAAAATGCAAGTAATACCCCTATATGGATTTAGAAAATTATCGAAAATAAAATAAAATAAAATTAAAGTGGCTTTATTTATCATGCGAATTATTATATGAGGCTAATTATGTAATTAATCTATGATTACTTTTGATGGGTCTAAAATTGACTTCGGATGTTTTCTCAAATATATTTGAGACTCACATAAACCCAATTGGATTTTCAAAGTCCTAGGTCCTTAAACAACGTAGAACTCTGAATATTCATTAAAATTATTTTAGAAACCCAAATGTCATGAAAATTTAAACATATAACCTTCTATTGATTAGGATTAAGAGGAAAATTTTCTAAGGACAAAAAATCTTGTCTAGGACCCTCTATGAATTATTAAATATGCTTAGTAAATACAAAAATAAAATTAAAAAAAAAATCTAAGAAACTCAACTTAAGTTTGAATGTCTTGAAAATTTCAAAGGATAATCTTATTTCCATTATTGGCCTATGGATCTAATTATATGGGATTTTGAAGTCATTTGATTACAAAATTGGCAAAGCCTAGCTCTAGGTGACTGCAAGATAACCAATGGGCTTAGGAAAAAAAAACAATGGGCTTAGGAAAAAAAACAATGGGCTTAGGAAAAAAAAAAACCTTATGGGCTTAGGAATTTGTATAATGTGTAAAAAATTTCATTAAAATCATAAAGATATAAAACTAATTTTTAGAGAACCTATACACATCATAAAATGCGAGAAAAATAATTTCAAACTAAATTAAAACTTGAAAAATGTATATTTCTAGTTTTTGAAAGTAGAATCAAAACAACTTTTAAATAAATCACTAAAATTTCAAATTAATACTACAAAATTTTGAATATTGGACCTTGGTTCAGCCATGACTTTGGCCTAAATTTCATGAAGATTTGAATTCGTTTGATGGGTCAAATCGTAAATCCTAAATTGAACCTTTAAGAAAACCCTAACCCCACATAAAAACTTTGAAAGCTTATAAATAAATCTATAAATTTCAATATAATTTGAGCTTAACAAGATCATTAAAATAACAATTAAATCCAAAGCTAGGTTTCCTAAAGGATTTTGAGGGCTTGATTTTATATATATTGCTTAATAAATAATTAAATACAACAAGTGAAAAAAATATCAAATAAAAAGCAAAGGTTTTCTTAATTAATTCTTGAAAAGATAGCTAAGTACAAACTATAAAACACTTAAACTTAAATTGAAATCAGCCAAAGGAAAAAATCATACAAACTTAAAATTGAAAATTAAACACTCAAATTAATAATGGAATGACAACCACACGATCTAGCATGTGTTAGATGTTGTATAAATCATTGACCTTAAACTCCGTGTGTTAGGTTTTTTTTTCATATTTTATACTTTATTATATTTTATTTTTCACACTTCACTATAGGAAAATCATCTATTACCGACGGAATTTTCCGGCGGAAATTGATTATTTTCTGGCGGTTTTCGAATTTACCAGCAGTTTTTTGATGGAAAAATTTTCGCCGGTAAAACATGCGTAGGAAAACAAATTCCGGCAGCTTTTATGGCAGAAAATAATTCCGGCAGCTTTCTGGCGGAATTAAGCCGCCAGAAAATTAAAAAAAAAAAATCTCGTGCTCTCCCGCCCGTTAGCCCAGTTGACCTCGCCGGACGCTGCTCGTGTGTAGGGTTGCAAGCGAACCAAATGTTCGACGAGCTACTCGTTGTTTGGTTCGATTAAAGCTCGTTTGTGATCGTTTAATTAACTAAACAAACAAACTTGAACAATATTTTAAATACTCGATTCTTAAATAAACAAACTTGAACACTAATGCGTTCGGCTCATTTATGTTCGCGAACAACATCATTTGAAGTTGGTGAACAAGCTCGACATTAAGCTCGATAAGAAGCTCGATTCGTGTTTGATTTTGAACTCGTGAATAAGCTCGATAAAAATAATTAATATTTGACTATATAATTAATAAATATAAATAATCATTACCTTTGTTACATAGAAAATTGCTTTTATTATAAATGTGTTTGTTCATAGATATGTTCATGAACGTGTTTGTTTGATAGTTAAAAAAATTCGTTAAATATGTTCGCGAATAAGCTCGATAAACACTAAACGAACGAACATGAACTGAACAAAAACCAAACATGAACACTACTTAATTTAAATGAACCAAACATGAACACAAACAATAAAGCTCTTACAAACATGAACCAAACTTGAATAAGCTGATATTAAATGAACACAAACATGAACACTCACATACTCGGCTCGGCTCGGTTCGTTTGCAGCCCTACCTGTGTGCTCTTAGCCCGACAGCCCGCTCCCGCGCCAACCCAGCAGCTCGTCCCCCGCATGTGTACGCTACTCAACAGTCCCGCTCCCGCGCCTGCCCCGACAGCCCGCTCTCGCCCCTTGTGCGCTCGCGCCAGCCTACAGCCCGCCCGCTCCCACGCCGGCACCATCCGCTCTAGAGCCTGCCAAGGGTTTCGAACTTGGGTGGGTTGGGAGAGTTTCAAAGACCTAACCAAATTGACTGAAGAGGAAAATCTATTTTAAATGTCAATTTTTTATATTTAAACTATATTTTAACAAAAATCAAGTTATTCAAATAATTAAATATACTAAACATATAAGTTATAAAATAAAAATGATAATAATATTTAAATAAAATTTAATAATTACTAATTTATTTTAAATGAAAATTAATTAAAATAAAGAATTACAATTAAAACAAATTATTACTTAATAAGAATTAAAATACTACAAATTACTAATTAAAAAAATAAAAAATAAATTAAAATTTTAAAAATAATTTTTTATATAATTATTTTTAATTAAATTAAGAAAATAGTTAATATTATTTTTAATCATTTTTGTTAAATCATTTAAATAGTTAAAATTATAATCAATTTAATTAAATTTATAAAATTCTGCTAGAAAACTGAAAAAGCTGCCGGAAATTTCAGTGGGAAAGAAACTGACGGAAAATTTCATCGGAAAAGTTATCTCATTGTCTTCCATCGAAAAACAATCAGAAAGCTGTCGGAAAATTCCGTTAGTAATGAGTGATTTTTCTATAGTGCTTTACTTGCTCGCATTTTATATTCTACTTTACTTTCTATTGCAATATATAATTTAAATCATTAATTTCAAACTTAAACCTAAATTGTAAAATAAAATAATAATAAGGCACTTTGTTGGGGATTTAGGGGATACGGCTCTTATCCTTCCTAATCCTACTCATGCTTATCTGTCTCCTATTATTTTACCCCCTCTATGTCAAAACAGTTCAGTGGCTGTGTCTGGCGTTGTTTTGCCCGTTATTGGTGATGTAGGGGTTGAGTTAATTCCATCTTGCCAATTTCAGTCTCCGGTTGTCCCTGTTTCTGTTGCTGGGATTTGTTCGGGTGGCTCTCTTATTATTTTTGTGGAGTCGATTGCTGTGTTGGATTCCCCTATCAATGCTATTAATGGTTCTGCTGTGGGTGTGCCTTCTGCCATGCAAGTGTCTTACCCTGTTCTCTCCCCTGCTGCCCCTACGCCAGCTGACGTTATTCGTCAGATGAATGGGGTTATTTCTTCCAATGTGGCTCCTACCTTTGTGGCTATATCTGATAGTAATTGTTGTATTAATCTTAAGGATAGTCCGATTGTTGGTAATGGTGCGGAATTGTCTGTTGATAATTCTGTTTCTTTTGTTGATTTTGGTGAGGAAACCTTGGCTGTTGTTCGGGAGGAAGGTAGTGTGATGCTCCTAGTGAATGTGCATATTTCTATCATTTCTAATGCTAATATGTTAGCCCATGTTGCTAGAGATGTTAGGTGGCAATGTGATTGACTACATGATGACATGGCTATTGATAGTAGGGAGGACTTTATTGATAACATCATGGATACGGGCTCGCTTGATAATTTTGTTAGGCAACGTAAATGAAATTCCAAGAAGAAATAATTTTCTTCTTTTGGATGGTTTGGAATGTGCTATTTTATTATTTCGATTTTGTCTTTCCTACTCTCAGTTTGCCGTGCAACTACTTTTCTTTATTTTAGCATTTTGTAATTCTATTGATGTGGCCCTTCTTATGGTATTGTGATGTATCTTTCTATCTTAATGGAATTTTTTGTTCTGATTAAAAAAATGCACTTTATTACAACTTTGACTCGAATTGAGACTAATATACTTATTTAGGAAATAAAATAACTTATCCCAGAACAATGATCGACATTTCGAACACCATGATTTTATGCACACAAAAACTTCCTTATTTACACGAAACTAAATTAGTGTGCATTGGATATTTTGCATGGTTGAATAGCTTGGAATTGGTCTAATCATTTAACTTTTAACTCTCAAATTTTTAAAGAGGAAAAATCTAAATTGTTTATATTCTTGGAGGAAGATTTACTCATTAATAAATTATTGTTTAAAGTAAATATATTTAGTAGAAACTTAATCTAGTCTCATACTTTAAAATACAAGAGATTTAAAAATATGCTAAAGTTTTTTATCTTTCTAATGGAGATGATGATACTTGGGTTCCTTATTAAAGGGTCAAATGTATGAAAAATCATAATTTTATCAAGTAGATTCTCATCCTAATGGCAACTTTCACCCTCTCTTCATATTGTTAATGGAGCTAATGACTACTACTTTTTTCTTTATAATGATAACAAAAATCTTTATTGATAATATGGAAGTCACTTTCTTAATAGGTCTAAAATTCTAAAAAAAAATTGGGAGGATCGAAGCTTATTACTCCCTTTACTAATATGAATGTTAAAGATGTGCTATTTACCATTAAAAAAGATAAATTTGTGGACCTCAATAATATTAATGCTTACATTTTTTTTATTAAAAGTTAGGGCATGGTGGAAGTCCAACTCACTTTTATTGTTTAGACACAACTCTCCTTGGCCTATTGGTTGAGAGTTAAGACTTCCAACTAAGAGGTCTAAGGTTCAAGTCTATGTGTATGCGTTGTGTGTGTGAGTTTGCCTTAAATGGCCTAAATGTCCCAAAAAATCTTTTATTGTTTAGTATCTTTTCAGAACTTATAAACTCCCTTATATGGTTAATAATAGTGTCATAAATCTAATGCAATGTTATTTTGAGCTAATACATTTTTTTAATTTCATTGCACAATAAATTTAATGAAATTAGTCCTAACCTTTGACCAAAGTTCTCAAGCTTGTCCTTTGTCATATTTAACACCTTATGTAAGAAATCTTTATCTCGAATAGGGATATTATTAATTATTATTTTTTTGTATTGTGATCTCATCAATAACTTTAAGACTATATTATCTCCAATGTTCTTTTTGTACGAAGATTGTTCTTTTGATAGCTTTCATTAGTATTAATAAGAGGTTTCACATTTATAAGCTTAGACCAAAAGAAATTTTCTAAGACCTCCATTCACTAGGTTGAAATTTGCATTAAAGATATTAATTTCTCTATTATTATTAAAGGGAATATCAAGGGTTATTTTTATTTTAATTGCTTAAGGCATAAGTGTCCCCTTACTCCATTCCTCACTATTATTATTATGAATTACTTCTTTTATCTATTAGATAAGAAGATGGTAAAGGGTCTTTACTCCCCAATCTTCTCCAATGAGATTTTCATTAGCTATCTAATTTATGCGTATGACCATCATAATTTTTATCATCCTGATTTAACATCCTTACTTCTCATTACATAAGCCTTTTAATTTTACTGACTATACGGGGATCTAAGATTTACTTTTATGCTTCTATGGAAAATTAAGAATATTATAGTGACATTTGTCTATCAAGCTTGTTTCCTTACCTATGAATTATCATGGGTATCTCTTATGTCTATTAGCTCCCTTATATTTTAGTGAGTAATTGATATCATCTTAACCCTTATATTTTGAATGGAAATTATCTTTTTGTTTTTGTATTGATCAATTATTTACTACAATATAATTGAGTTGTACCGAGTTTTTCTAGAATACCAATACCGAGTTGAACCAATACCTAGAAAAACTCAGTACAACTCGGTATTTGCTCGGTATTGCTCGGTATTGCTCAGTATTTTCTCGGTATTGGTTATTGCCGAGCAAAACCGACTAATACCTAGCAATGCCGAGTAATACCGAGCAAAATCGAGAAATACCGAGCCATACTGGGTCCGTTCCGGGTCGGGTTGTCGGGGTGCTCGGTAAATAGTGAGAATGCGTGACGCGATTCTACTGGCGGCCGAACGTAGAGTTACGTCCTGTGACAAGACCAAATAAAAGTTCCAATGATGATAGCCCACAAAGCTTCATCAAAGCCTTGACTTCACTATATGAAACTAATAAACTTAATTACACGTTGTAGTAGTGGCTTAATTTTGTCTTTACTGATATACTAAACTTTATGAGTCTCTTTTGAGAATTTTGATTTTTGAGTGAGGATATATATATATATATATAATGGTTTTGGCTTTTAGTTTTGCACTACATGACTACGTTCTACGCTCCTATCTTTTTATTGCGCAGGGCATTTGGTGTGAACCTTATGTGACTAGATGTATTTTTTGTGACTTTCATTTTATATTGTTGAATATTGGATCCTATTTATTTTTGCTATTTTTTGTCGGTTTTTAGGACAAGGATGATAACCTCCCTTTCAATATTCATAATAATTCATGTGAAACACAACAAATACGGGTTGTCTATCTGTAGAATGTATGGTTAAGAACATATTTGTTATTTGGAGCAAACTATTTCTAATTCCTCTCCTATAACTTCCCGTGTGCGAACCATAATCATCTTTTAGTTTGTTTATTTTTATTAAAAAAAATAAACGTCGCCCTTATCATTTTCAAATAAAAATAATTATAAATTTAAATAGCAAAAAAAATTGCCCAAAAAATAGCCAAAAATTTAACATGCTGTATATATTGCAATTAAACAAAATATCCAAAATTTTCAATGAAATCAATATTACCTCTGCCCTAACTTAACAAATGCTGAGCTAGGTATAAGTCTGAGTCGGACAGGGCTAGGGTTCCTGATAGCGCGATATGATTGACCTTCCTGCGGCGGCGGCGAGGGCGACGGCGGAGGCGGAGGCGGAGGCTTTACCCGACGATGTATTATTGCTTGATTTCTCCAGCGACCCAAACTGTAACCTGGATGCCCCTACGCCGCAGCTCTTCCAGGATATCTTCGACGCAGCCATTGACGACCCCGTACCCAACTTACCCCATACCCCTTCTTTTCAAGAAATCTTACAAAGGTCTAATATCTTCGCTTTGGCGTTTTTGGTATTCTAGGGTTCGGCCGTGGATGGGGAGGAAGAAGAGCTGGAATGGCTGGCGAACAAGGACGCGTTCCCCCCTTTAGAAACCTCTTTCGACCCAGTTTCACGGCTGCCTTTCCGGCCGCCTTCGAGGGCACGGAGTGGCGGCCGGCGTCGGAGACGCAAGGCGCTGCCGACCTTTCCGCCGTCGACGGCACCGGAGAAGAAGCAGTGCCGGCACTGCAAAGCGGAGGAAACGCCACAATGGAGGTTGGGGCCGGAAGGACCGAAGACTCTCTGTAACGCGTGCGGAGTGCGGTATAACTCCGGCCGGCTTGTGCCGGAGTACCGGCCTGCCAACAGCCCCACTTTCTCCGCCGCTATACATTCCAATTCCCACCGCCGGGTCATGGAAATACGCCGCCGGAAGTACGGCGGTCGTCGAGGACGGCCGAGGGTCCGGTTGGTTTCCGAAAGTTCCTAATTTGGTTGGAATTTCGCTTATTTTTAGGTAGGGATTTGTAGAAGAAGAAAATATTTGTTTGTGCTCATTTTTGTTTTTAATTTCCTTTGAATTTTTATTTTGATTGGCTGGAAATGTGTGGTGGGAGGTGATCTAAAACATTGGTTTTGGAATTAAATTTTTTTATTTTATTATGTTATTTATTTCTATATCTAGTTTTGAGACATTGTGCAATATCATGAAAGAGTAAAACTTTAATAGAAGAGAAGTATAAAATTAAGTGTTGTAGGGAAGGGAATGTTTAAGTTGATAATTAGTTTTATAATTTGAGATAGAATATGAATATATATATATATGAAAATTGAGTGGCTTCACTCACACGTTGTCTTAAATGATTTGGTCATATAATGTCACGACATGACCCGATAAGTTCGAATTAAATGAGGCGGGAACGAAGTCAGATTATAACACATAAAATTTCATTCATAATTGAACATATACAAATGTTCATTTAATTTCAATTATAGAAAGAGCCACTAAACATCGAATTTGAGAATTTTATCAATATCAAAAATAACAATCTAAAAACATAACAATACTTCAGAAAGTCCCATATACATATACTTTTACATAGACTAATACTAAAAACATAATCAACTATAAAAAACTGTCATCCTTGGATCCTCTACGACGGTAGGTAACTGATCTTTCAGCCATTACTCTTTATTAGTCTCTCTTAAAAAACATTCTCATAAGCAGAGGTAAGCTAACGCTCAACAGATAATAAATATCTCAATTAAATTTATAATGCATGAAATAAGAAACATTATACGATAAATTTTTCATACATCAAGACTTAAAAAACTTGAGAAGTCTTAAGTATGTCTAATCCATATAAAATTTGGATTGCATAATATTTTGAATGCACATAACTCTTTCTTTAATTTTATTTTCTTCTCTTAACTTTTTATTTGCCATTCTTATATGGAAAGAAAAATAGAATACATAGTCTTAATTGTATACACTCGTCCCAAAAGTAACAATAATTTATACTAATCACGTGCATATTCAAATTTAGTCAATTATTTCATTTCATTTACTCCGAATTGTCATTTACCAATTTGCTCCGATGAGCCCTTTACCATTTGTCCCGAAAAGGCATTTACCATTTAATTCGAAGAACCATTTACTATTTGGTACTCCGGATCATCTTGCACATTCAATCATTCAATACTTAACATAAGAACATTAAATCATTCATGAATTCATATATGTCTGTCTAATAATATTTCATGCTCAAATATTCTCCTAAAATTTTACATGTTCATATTCTAAAAAGGAACGTATATATTATAGTATGACTTGTAATTTAACTGAAATAAAATATTAAAGCATATAGAATTTTAACATTTAATGAAATAGAACTTATAAACTTAAAAGAGGTATGAATACCTACCTCACAAGTATAGTAAACTTCAACAATGTCGCTTATGCTTGAGGCGTCCTTTTATAATTGACACCTAAGTATAACTGTAAATACAAACATTATTATTAAGCCTTAATCATAATACATTTTTATTAAATAATTAATTAAATTTTCATTTTTGGATTTAAGAAATCCCTAATTTTTTAAACCTCCACAATTCGTCTAAATTCATACTTTGAGCAAATTGAACCCTCAATAATTCCTTATTTTAAACAAACTTAACTAAATTTTTGTATTTGCTCAAAATCATAAATTTTGGAAAACATAAATTCATTAATTTCATTCCAATTGCATGCCAAAACTCCCCCATTTTTAATTTAAAAATTAGGGTTTAATATTTTCAAATTTATTTAATAAAAAATTATAAAAATAAAATTTTCACAAAAAAACTTAATTTCCACCATTAAAAACATCCATAAAGTCCTTTAGAACAATAATTATTAAAGAAATTTTCTTGAAATCCAAAAATATGTAAACCTTAATTTTTCCAAACTCAAAATTTTTTTGGGAAACTTCATTTTTTCATAATTAAATAGTATCCCCAATCCTTCCTTAACGAACCCCTTTAAAAATTTTAGGTTAAAAACCACTAAAATTTTTCATTTGAAGAAATTAACATGAAAATGAAGAATTTCTTTATTAGAAACTTACCTTAGTCTCCCTTTAATCTCCCTCTACGATTTTCCCCAAGACTAGCCACCGGAAACCTCCGCCCAAGCCGCTGTCCTAGCCTTGCATCGCCTCCTCCGTCCGCCCTTTAGGTTTTAGGTGAACAAAACAGCAGAAGCGATTGTGGGGACTGAATGGATTTTTGTCCCCTTAATGATGGATCAGTTAGGGCATAAGCAAAAAATCCTAATTGCCCTCACAAGACTTATGTTTAATTTTTATTATGAAGGGCTATTAAGTCTTTTTTAAAAAAAAAAATTGGAAACATACATGATTTTTTATTTCAAATCTATGTGAAATTCACCATAAGTCCCTTATACCAATTTTCTCGAAATTTTATAAAATTATTTTCGTTGAAAATTAACAACATAGAAAATTAACAACATAGAAAATTAACTTAAATTTTATCGTGGCGCATCAAAATGCGTGCAACGCTTACAATCGACAATTTCAGGTTTTATAATTCTCCCCTCATAATAAAAATTTCATCCTAAAAAATTAAAAGCAATAATATAAATCCATACATTGGTCAAACAAATGAGGATAGCTCTCCATCATTTATTTTTCCTTCTTCCAAGTTGCTTCTTTTTTAGATCTATATTTCCATAACACTTTTAACATAAGGAATCTATTGGCATTTTTGTTGCTTCATTAAAATTTATAATCCTCAGAAGTTCTTCTACAAAAGTTAAGTCTGGTTGAATATCCACTGATTCAGTATTAATCTTTTGAGCTTCATTTGAAATGTATTTTCTCAAAGAAGAGATGTGAAATATTTTATGTACTCCACTCATGTGACTTGGCAGAATCAACCTATAGGCCACATTTCCAAATCCTTTCTAAAATTTTAAAAGGATTTACATATCTTGGACTCAATTTTTCTGCTTCCCAAATCTCTTCATACTCTTCATTGGACTAACTTTGAGGAATACAAATTCCCCAACTTTAAATTCCATTAATCTATGCTTAGTATTATAGTATTTCTTCTTTTTATCTTGCACATCTTTCATTCTATTACGGATCAGCCTTATCTTTTCTGTAACATCATCTACTAGATCTACCCCAATAATCAGCCTTTCTCCTTTTTCAGCCCAGCATAAAGGAGTTTGACATTTTCTCCCATATAAAGCTTCATAGGGATTCATACTTATACTCAATTAAAAATTGTTGTTATAGGCAAACTCAATTAGTGGTATATGTGTCTCCCACTTACCACCAAAATTAAGTACACATAATCTGAGTAAATTTTCTAGAGTCTAAATCATTCTTTTTTATTATCCATATGTTTGAGGGTGAAAAGTTGTATTGAATGTAAGTCTGGTACTCATTCCTTCATGAACCTTTCTCCATAATATGGAGGTGAATCTTCTATCCCGATCTGATAGTATAGACTTTGGTACCCCATTTAATCTATCAATTTTATTAATATACAGGCTTGCAAATTTTTCAACTACATCAGATTATTTGGTAGGTAAGAAATGTGTAGATTTAGTTAACCTATCAATTATCACCCATAATGCAGAAGTAGTGACTAAATGTACTTCTTGCTAAATGGTAAAGTATAACATTAAAATTCAAGAGTTTGAATCATTCTTTCTGATTGATCATATGTTTGAGGATAAAACGTTATACTAAATGTAAGTCTAATACCCATTACTTCCTGACCATTCCTTTAAAGTCTGGAGGTGAATCTTCTATCCCGATCTAATACTATAGACTTTAGTACCCCACATAATCTGCCAATTTCATTAACATACATGCATGTTAATTTTTCAACTGCATCAGATTATTTTATAGGTAAGAAATATGTATATTTAGTTAACCTATCAATTATCATTCATAATGCATGACATCCTCTTCTAGACCTGAGTAACCCAACCACAAAATCCATAGCAATGTCTTCTTATTTCCATTTAGGTATAGGTAAGGGTTGCAATAATCTACTTGATTTCTAATGTTCTACCTTGACCATTTGGCAAGAAGTATATTTAGCCACTACTTCTACCACATTTTTCTTTATTCCTCGCCACCAAAACACTCACTTTAAATTCTGATACATTTTGTTACTTCCTGAATGAATGGTATAATTTAAATAATGAGCTTCTTGAAAAATTTTCTTTCTTAAGTTTCCAATATCTAGAATACATAATCTGCCCCTATATTATAGCAATCATTCGCCATCAAGCTCAAATTCTTTAATATTTCCCATGTTAACCATATCCAATATCTTCTTAAAATTTGTATCATGTGATTAGGCTTCTCGTATCTTATCTTTCAATGTTGATTGAATAATCATTTAATTCAATATCATAGTCTCTGCATCATTGGGCTGACACTGAAATGTCTAACTCATCCAAATCTTTTATCAGTTCATGATGCTGTGTAATCATCTAGTTGGCACTACTATAATTCTTCCTACTCAAAGCATCTTCAATCACATTTGCTTTACATGGATGATATTGAATGTCCAACTCATAATCCTAATGAGTTCTAATCATATCCTCTATCTTAAATTCAGCTCTTTATGTGTGAAGATATATTTAAACTTTGTTAGTAAGTAATTTTCACACCGTACCCCGTAAAAGTAATGCCTATAGATCTTTAAGGAAAAAAATTACTGTAGTTAATTCCATATCATGGGTTGGATCATTTCTTTTATGATTTTTTAAATGCCTAGAAGCATAGGTAATGCCTTTTCTATTCTCTATCAGTACATAACTCAACCCTTTATGCGAGGCATCAGAATAGAACTGAAATCCATTTGACCCTAAAGGAATAGTTAGCACTATAGCAGTTATTAAACACTTTTTTAATCTCTGGAA
The DNA here is from genome assembly GCF_001605985.2 of Dendrobium catenatum. Taxonomy (NCBI): domain Eukaryota; kingdom Viridiplantae; phylum Streptophyta; class Magnoliopsida; order Asparagales; family Orchidaceae; genus Dendrobium; species Dendrobium catenatum. The sequence continues at coordinate 14,555,904 of NW_021319178.1, read as the reverse complement.
AGCATCTTCACACTGAGCTGTCCATTCGAACTTTATTGCTTTTTAAGTCAATCTAGATAGTTGCGTATCAATCTATGAAAACCCTTCAATAAATCTTCTGTAATAACAAACTAAACCCAAAAAAAGCTCCTGACATCTATCACTGTAGCTGATCGAGGCCAATCTGCTATAGTTTGTACCTTATGTTGATCCACAGAAATCCTTCCATTACTGATCACATGCCCTAGAAAGTCCATACTCTTAGCCAAAATTTGCACTTTGAGAATTTAGCATATAATTTCTTTCATCTTAATGTTTGTAACAAAGTTCTTAAGTGGTTTATATGAATTTCTTCATTTAGAGAGTATACCAGAATATTATATATGAACACAATCACAAATACATCTAAAAATGACTTAAAGATTCTATTCATGAGATTCATAAACATAGCTGGGGCATTTATAAGACCGAAAGGCAACACCATAAATTCATAATGCCCATATCTGATATTAAATGCTATGTTTGATACATCTTCATCTCTAATTCTCATCTGATATTACCTTGACCTCAAATTAATCTTGAAAAATATTATAAACTCGAGGCTGAATATTCTGGCAAGTCTGACCCTGAGATAGAATAGATGGTGTATTATATAATTCTTGGCTTACTAGATATCCTCTGAGTAGTATTGCCTGTCTTGGCCTCTATAGCAGATTTTTATCCCAAAAGATGGCAAGATTCCATATGTCCTGGCTGATGACACTAGTTGCAAGTGTTAGTTCTAGAGAGGCACTCTCTTTTATGTGTCCTTTCACACTTATTACATATCGTAGAAGCTAAAACATTACTGTCAAAATTGTTGGGTCTGAGTTTCTTCCAAGTAGACACTCTAGATTGAGAAGACTAAGTGAGCTTTGGCTTGCCTTCATTCTTTCTTTTCTAGAAGTCCCTCCTCCTCTGAGTAGCCTATAGGTTCATTTCAATCCTTCTAACTCTTTCCACCAAAGTGAAATAGTCTTTGTCCCAAAAGGAATTAGAGGCTTCCTTATAACATCCTTTAGTCCAGATAAAAAGCGAAAACACTTCTCTTCAGTATTTGGTATTAGATGTAGGGTATATCTAGACAACATAATAAATTTTTCCTTATACTATGAAATGGAATGATCCCCATGAACTAGTTTGTTAAACTTATCTTGTATTTATCTCCTAGCTGACATGGGTACAAACCAATCTCTGAACACCTTCACAAATTCTCCCAGGAGACTTGACTGCTAGATTTCCCTCCAAATATCTCTTGCAACTAACTCCACCATTTTTCTACCCACCATCAGAAGTATAAGAAGCAAGGGTAACCTTTTTATCCTAAATGCAAGACATACCCTCCCTTTTTGTTTATTCTCATCAGCCAATTTTCTTCCTCTAAGACAAAGGAGGCTTTATATCTTGGAAGAACTTTAGGTTTTTATCCATAGGAGTACTCCCATTACCACTGGCCTGAGTCTATGAGTTCTAGGTCATCGCTATCATCAATTGAGCAAATGACTCCATTATGGCATTGTTGATACATCCAGAAGGATCTACTACTACAGGTAGTACCCTCCCCGCATCACCTACATTTCCATCAGTGGCATTCTTCTTATGATCCATATCCTTGAGATGAAACACAATATCCAAAGTCAAAATTCATAAATTTCATGTAACATACTTCCTATACATTTTATGACCCAAATAATTATCCTAAAGACTCTTTCATATTAATCAACATTCTTAAATATTTGGCTCTGATACCACTCTTTTCACGACCGAACCCGATAAGCTCGAATTAAACGAGGCGGGAATGAAAGTCAGACGGTAACACATAAAATTTCATTCATAATTAAACATATATAAATATTCAACCAATTCCAATCATAAAAAAGAGCCACTTAACAATAAACTTAAAATTTTATTAACATTAAAAATAAAAATTAAAAAACATAACAATACTTTAGAAAGTACCCAATACATAAACTTTCACATAGACTAATACTAAACACCTAAACAATTATAAAAACCTATCATCCTAGGATCCTCTACGATGATAGGTAACCAGTCTTAAACCATCACTCTCTAGTAGTCTCTCTTGAAAACATTCCTGAAAGTACTAATAACTTGTACTGATAAGGTACACATTCAAATTTGGCCAAACATTTTATTTCATTTACTCTAAAGTGTCATTTACCAATTTTCTTTGAGGAGCCCTTTACCATTTGCCATGAAAAGCCCTTTACCATTTGTCCTGAAGAGCCCTTTATCATTTGGTACTCTAGATCATCATGTACATTCAATCATTCAATATTTCGCATAAGAACATTAAATCATTCATGAATTCATATATGTCTGTCTAATAATATTTCATGCTAAAAAATTCTCCTAAAATTTTACATGTTCACAATTGACTCTAAAAGGGAACATACATATTGCAATATGACTTGTAATTTAACTAAAATAAAACATTAAAGCATGTAGAATTTTAACATTTAATGAAAGAAAAACTTATAAACTTAAAAGAGCCATGAATACCTACCTCACAAGTACAATAAACTGCAACGACGTCACTTATGCTCGAGGCATCCTTTTATAATCGACACCTAACTATAGTAACTATAGATATAAATACAAATATTATTATTAAGCCTTAATCATAATACATTTTTATTAAATAATTAATTAATTTTTATTTTTGAATTTAATAAATATGTAATTTTTAAACCTTTCTAATTAGTCTAAATTCATACTTTAACCAAATTGAACCCTCATTAATTCCTTATTTAAAATAAAATTAACTAAAATTTCAGATTTACTTAAAACCATAAATTCACTAATTTCATTCCAATTGCATGCCAAAACTCCCTCATTATTAGTTTAATAATTAGGGTTTAATATTTTTTGATTTATTTAATTTAAAATTTAGAAAAAGAAATTTTTTGCGAAAAAATTTAATTTCCTTCTTTAAAAACATCCCTAAGGTCATTTGGAATAATAATCATTAAGGGAATTTTCTTGAAATCCAAAAATATGTAAACCCTATTTTTTTCAAACTCACAAAAATTTTGGAAAACTTTATTTTTTGTAATTAACAAGTATATCCAATCCTTCCATAACGATCCCCTTTAAAAAATTTATGTTTTTTCAATACCCTAAAATTTTTTTTGTTCAAGAAATTTACATGAAAAGGAGGAGTTTCTTGAATACAGGCATACCTTAGTCTCCCTTGAATCACCCTCTATGATTTCCCCTAAGACTTGTCGTCGAAAATCTCTACCCAAGATGTCATCCCAGCCTTGTGTCGCCTCCTCCATCCACCCTTTAGGTTTCCGCCGAACAAAACAACACAAGCAAATAAGGGGACCGAATGGATTTTGGGCCCCTTAATGATGGATCGATTAGGGCATAAAAAAAGTCCTAATCACCTTCACAAGTTTTATGTTTAATTTTTATTATGAAGGGCTATTCAGTAATTTTTTTTTAAATTTAATTAACAAGTATATCCAATCCTTCCATAACGATCCCCTTTAAAAAATTTATGTTTTTTCATTACCCTACAATTTTTTTTGTTTAAGAAATTTACATGAAAAGGTGGAGTTTCTTGAATAGAAACATACCTTAGTCTCCCTTCAATCACCCTCTATGATTTCCCCTAAGACTTATCGTCAAAAATCTCTGCCCAAGCTGCCATCCCAGCCTTGTGACGCCTCCTCCGTCCACCCTTTAGGTTTCGGCCAAACAAAACAACGCAAGCGAATAAGGGGACCGAATAGATTTTGGACCCCTTAATGATGGATCGATTAGGGCATAACAAAAAGTCCTAATTACCTTCACAAGTTTTATGTTTAATTTTTATTATGAAGGGCTATTCAGTCATTTTTTTTAATATGGGAACTTATATGATTTTAATTTCAAATCTATATGAAATTCACTATAAGTCCCTTATACTGATTTGCTCAAAATTTTATGCTTACTTTTTGAAAATTATTTTCATAAAAAATTGATGATGTAGAAAATTCACTTAAATTTCGTCGTGGCGCATTAAAATGCATGCAACACTTATGATAGACAATTTTAGGTTTTGCATATTAAATGTTGGCCTTCTAATGACTTTGTTAGTTTAGTAGATGTATTAAGTTCAGCATAAATTATGAAAGATAGAGCTCAATCTAAAAAACATAGTTAGAAAGTATATGAAATGATCTATATTTATTAGATTTACATGAGATTTTGACTTATGTAGTGTGATAAAGGGAAAAAAAACATGTTGTTGATCTCATGTAGTGTGGTAAATGCTTGTTATTATTGTACTATTAATTATCATATATTATAGTTAATTTTAAATACATTGAAATATTTTGAGATAAATTCTGATTAATTTTGAATAAAAATATTCTTAAATAAAATTTTTAAGGTGCCATTTCATGAGAAAATAGTAAGTTATTAGCATTTTAGGGTTTTGTGTGGGGTCATTTCTTTGTTCTAATTTATTGCTTTACTCTATAAAATATAATCATGATCTATTTTTGGGCAAAGCTAGTTATATTAAACCAAAAAAATGGATTAAAGTGTGGTATAAAGCATGAAAAAAAGAGTAAGATGAGCAACAAGCAAAAAGGGGGCTAAGCTCATACAGAATGAACCCTTAAAAAACCAAAAGATCCATCAACATAAGTGTAGAGAAAAATACTAGAAATCAAAATTACAAAGAGATTACTAAAGGGAGAGGAGAACATAGATATCTTCAGATGGATCAAAGAAATCAAACAAAAAAGGCGACTAAGAAACGATGCCATGACTTGGGATATTAAAAACCACATGATCAGAAACACTGAAGGCAATAATTGGTCTCCCCTAGTTGCCCAAAGGCCATCCAAGGTGAGTGATTTAGGAATATAAGGATTCACATCATTGTTAGTGGCATAGGAGAATACCACCAGACCAAAAGAGACATAATTAAGATGCCAGCAACATGAATAATCGAAGTCATCAAACAAAACCATGAATCCATTTATCCATAGAAGGAAACCACAACGAAAATCACAAAGAAATATAATGCTAAAATATATCCAACTAGAAAAAAAGCTTGAAAAAAGTCCTAGAAAGCAAGAGGACAAAATTAAGCTTGCTCAGCAGGGATCCAATTAACAAAGCTGTAGAAAATTCCTCAGAATTTTCCTATATTTCCATTTAGAGATCATTCAGCCTACCGAATTTCTGATTTTGAAGCATAAAGTGGAGGAGCTAGCAAACTTGGAATTAAATATTCTAGCATTCATTTTTTTCCAAATAAAGTAGTTAGAGAAGCTAATAATAGGGAAGTAATGGTTTTTAATGCTATCGCCTGAGAGTTGCATTTCTTAAACAAAATCTAAAACTTGAATAAGATTAGGTCTAAGAAGATAACCTAAAGCCCAAGGTAAGATGGATGTGATTATAGAAGAGGAATCTCATTCAAAAAATAAATGCATATGGTATTCCTCCGCTTTGATGCATAGAAGACAAGTGGAGGGGATTCCAATGTTTCTTTTAGCAAGGATATCAATTGTTTTTAGCCCCTAAAGTAAAGCCATCCAGGCGAAGGAGGAGAAACGGACAACACATTTTGGATGTCAAACCAACTTATGTCAACCCACTAGAGGGATATGGTGATACAAATGAAGAGAGAAGGCCTTAAAAGAGGGAAAATCCATTCCATTTTGATTAATTCAGGATTTACCATTCTGGTTAATAGAAATACCTTAAATTTTTGCACTAATAAGCAGTAGAAAGTTCAGGGGAATAAGCTAGGTGGTCTGATTGATGAAATCAGCCACCATGAGATGAGAGAAGGTGGATAAATCAGATGAGTTTCTCAGATCTGCAATAAAGAAGCCATCACACCATGGATCCCACAAAAAAGACAGGAGGTAGTTGGAAGATATATTAAAAGTAATGTTGGGCTTAATCATGACAACAGTACCACATACAGTTTTTCAAATTTTGGAGGGTTTAGAAAGAGGGGCCATCCAAACATGGAAATATTTTTCTTAACTCAACTAGTATAGGAAAGTCATCATTAACAATTCTTCATATGACGGAGCAGCAAAAACCATGAGACATAAAAACCCCCATGCTTCTTAGGTAAGCAAATAGTTTTCCAGGAAATTGTATGAAACTTTCAAGAATCTGTTTGACTATCATAGAGGAATCTAGAACAAATCTTCTCAATAAATTTTCTATACTATTTGGAGAGAATTGCACCTCTGATTTAATAAGCAAGAGTATTGTAAATAGTAAATTTTAAATACTGGACTCGACTTACAATATAGAAGGTTTTTTCCTTCCATCTAGTAAGAGCATTAGAGACCTTGTGAAGTAAGGGAAGGAAATCTGCAAGAGATAGCTTATTAAGAGAATTAGGTAAGTCCAAATAAATTACATAAGAGGAAGAGAAATTTAATTTGAGTAGAGAGCATATGGCCAAAGAACTAACACAGTTCTTTGAGAAAATAATAGTTCTTTTAGTAGAATTAACAAGGAGACCGGGCAATAACTCAAAACTATCTAGGGAGTCTTTCAAGAGAGTAACATTCGAGATGGAGGCTTGCCCAATCACTAGAAGGCCATCAACATATAAATTATGGGAGAAGTTAAACCCTTGCAATTTAATAACCTCAAAGCTAGCAACATCCATCATATTCGAAAAGGCATCCATGATAAAATAGAAAAGGTAAGGGGAAAGAGGGCAACCTTTCCTGATACAATTTTAAGAGCTGAAGAAGCCTTACAAAAATCCATTAATGTAGAAAGAAAAGAACACATCATCAATACAACCTTTAATTCACTTAATAAATTGATTTGGGAGCCCTTTTAAGCCTATCAAACAAGGATTCTCTATAGACCTTATCAAAGGCCTTGCTGATGTCAAATTTAGCATAAAACAATTCAGATCTTCCTAAAAATTGAATTCCCTAACCAGATCAGAGGCAAAAGAATGTTATCAAAGGCAACACAACCCTTCATAAAACTAGCTTAACTCTAGGGTTAACAAGTATTTTTTTATTAATTTAATACAAAAAATATTGCAAAGAGAAATCAACCTATAATTAGATAAGCTGCCACGATGTTTCTTCTGGGGCAATAGAGAAATGACAGTATGCTTAAGAATTTTTGGTAATGAATCGGAACAAAAATAGAGTTTGATAGCACGACATAAAGATAGCCCAGTAATATCCAAATTTTTTTTGCAAAACTCAAAGTGAAGACATCAGGACATGGAATAGCGGAACTAGGCATAGAGAAAATAACATCCCTAATTTCCTCATTCATAACGAGAGAAGTCATAGAAGGTACAATGGGGGAAAGTAAATTTTTCCCAGCAAAAAAAATTGAGCAGGATTAAGAACATTATGATTCGTGGAGTTAAACAGATCTTTAAAGTGATGGATAACATCTACCATTATTAAGTTCGGTTCAATAAAGACACCAGAGGGGGTGGATATCTCTTTAATAAGGTTACCATTACGCCTAGCTTTGATCTTAGAAAAAGGAATTTAATATCATCTTCCACTTAAGCTTGTAACCTAGTCTTGACTCTCTGAAGAATCCAAGAAGATTAAGAGAAAATAGTGGAAGCAAGTTGCATTTTGTTGTTCTTAAGGATTGCATTAAGATCAGGGTACAAAGGAGTAATGTGTTTTTGCTGGATTAGATAATTTTATAGCTGTAAGAGATCAATCATGGATTTAGATAGGAGTAACAAAATAGACCCACTTTTTAATTTTAATAGCAGCTTTCAAAGATTTTAGTGTAGTATAAAAGGAGATAATGTGATTCTCGCCCTGATAAGTTGCAATTGATTCAATAAGCAAGTCCTAAATTTTAGGTGGCAAGTTGCACCAGTAATTTTTAATAAAGAACTGGTGATGCTTCTTGATAATGGGATAGCTAATTAAAACTAAAGGATAGTGGTCTGAGTCTATAGGATCAACCACTTTAAAATATGAAGAGGGAAAGTGGTCAAGCTAATAGTAATTAATCAAGACCAAATCCAATTTGATATAAATGGGGTTTTCCCTCTCTGATTGTACCAAGTGAAAAAATGACGGACATACCCTAGGTCTTGCATTACAATATTAATGATACAGTTGCTGAAATCCCATAATTTTCTATTATGAATTATGTTCCCACTAGAATCACAGGATAACCTACAACAATTGAAATGACCAAAGATCATCCGTAGTAGAGAAATATTCTTAGGAATATACATAATATCCATCCAGAGAGTGAGTTGCTTAGAGTGAGAGTTAGAGGCATAAACTACAATAAGAAGAGCATAAGGATTAGAACAAAAGAAGAGGGTGCCATGAATCAATTGGCTGGTATAGAACAAAGGAATAAATAAAACATTGTGCTTTCCATTTAAGCCAAATTCTACTAAGGTTTGAATAATTAAAATTATTGTAGGAGGCTTCATTGTCAAACACCGAGTGAGAGGCACTAAACTAAGGGTCAAAAGAAGTGAAGGTTGGATTTTGGCTTCCAAAAAGCAAAGCATATCAAGCTTGTGAGAGAGGATAAATACTTGCAATGAAGGACTCTATTAGGGCTGCTGAACCCAGGAACGCTCCAAGATCCAATGACAAATAAATTCATTAAGGTTTTAGTTTTTTATGGCAAATTTTATGCATTTTTTTTTCTAGTTTTCTTGGGAACAATGAAAGAGTTTGGAAGATCATTGGACAAGAACATCTACTTTGAAAAGCCTGATGTAGAAGGTTGTTATATTATAACCTTTTAAGGGTATAACGTTTGAAGGGGGCATAGGTCCAAAGCTAGGTTGAGGCTCCTCAGAATGAAGAGCATCAAATTACTAGAGGTAGTTTAGAGTAAATGGGATAAGTCTATCATGGAGTGGTATGGGGGAAAGCATCCACCATAAAGTTTGAGGAGCTTGTGGGGTGTTTAGATTGGGAGTTTAGGTTTTGGAGAAGATTCTTCATGGCTTGAGAGGAGGAGAGAAGGTCTTGTAGGGCCGTATTTAGAATGGGATTGGGGTTGGGGGAGAAGAGTTTTTAGGAGAACCATCCAAGATGTTGGGTACTAATATGGGGGTGCTTAGGGGAGGAAGACCGGTAAGATGGGGAGTGGGTTTAGGGGATGAAGTTTTAGGAGGCCTAGGAGGAGGGTTACGAGGCTGACTTCTTCCTCTAGATTGCTTTACAATTTTGGGTTGGGGGGAAGGATTGGTGGGTGGGACAGAGGGTGAGGGAATAAATGAAAGAGCCACATCTAAAGCACGAAAAAGGTTTCCAGTCATAGGAAATCTTCAGGGGGAAGTTTTCCCAGCAATAGATATTTGGATTTATTCTATTAAAGAGGCACCATTTTTAACTTGGATACAAACTCTCACGAAGGAAAGGCAAGTCAAGGGACAACTAATACATCTTGCAATCATTGCGATGTCATTTGGGATCTAACAAACTAGAGGGAGATTATGATATTTTACCCAAATTGGAATATATGAGACCTTTTCTCTTTTATGCCTAAAGACAGGTGACCATTTGTTAAGGATAAATAGTTTACTTAGAAAAAATCACGGGTTTCCCGACCAAGCCATGTCAAAATCTTTCGAAGAAGAGAACTTGAGGAGGAAGAAGCTCTCGCTCAGAGCAAGCAAGTTAAGTGAACCTTTCAGTGACCAAGCTTTAAAGGTCATAGATTTTAAAGCCTCATAGAAGGGCTTCTTACTAATCAAAATCCAATGAGAGAGATCTCCCATTCTTTCAAAGTATTCAAGATTTTCCCATTCGAGAAACACACCACTATCTCAGTAGGGGAAGCAAAAGAAAGAGGAAACTCAGATGAATAGGAGCTAGGATTTGGGGTGGAAAGAGCACCTTTCTAGTTGAGGGAAGGGGTCAAAGGAGAGGGAAGTATGGGATTCTAGTCTAATAATGGAGGAAAAGTAGACTCAGAGGTGGCAAAGGCCATAAGAGTAGGTGGAAAGATAAGAAGGAGAGAAGAGAAGGGGGATGCTCCAGTAGGAAGATCAGAAGTGGAACAAGGTGGCTAGAGTAGGGAAACCCTAACTTTTATATTTCTTGGATAAAGTTACAGTAGTAGCTTCTTTTTGCAGTTTCACTCGTCTATGTGTCAGAATAGATTTTTGTTGCTTTGAAATTGCAAAATGTTTGAAATAAACTAGCAATCTTATTAATTTAAATACTTATTTACTAATTCTTATCAAATGATCTATTTGAGATGACTGTGGCATTTTATAATATTAATTATGGAGTTAATGTGGGAAACATAACTTAATTATTTTAATTATAAGAAACAGCTTTCTATCACAAATATTTTTGGAAGTAGTGAGAAAACAGTAACAAAATAAAAATTATAATGGTTGTCTTAAAAGAAAAACAATGAGAAAGCTGTGCCAAATAGATCCTGATGCTTCATTTGGGATAGCTTTCTAATTGCTTTCTAAAATTGCTTTTTAGTACTAAAAAGCTACGTTAAAAAAAATAAGAAAGTTTTCCCATGCGAAACATTAATGTGGGTTTGAGCTTGGGTTCGTGATGGAGAATAAGTCATCTTCTTAACCATTGCTCATCCACCTTTATTTTACCCTTCATGTTTTCTTCTAATTCATGTCTTATGGTTTGTTTAGAACGACTGCAACTTTTTGTAAAATGAAATTAACTTTTATGAAAGTTCATATAAAAAGCATCTTTCTAGCGCAAAAAAAATGTTGAAAGCCGTAAAAAAGTAGTTGTTAATGGAAACTCTGATTGCAGTTTAAAGAGCAAAGAAATAAGAAAGCTATCTTAAATGTACCCTTAAACCTAGCATCAAAATTTTCTTCCAAAACCTCTGAATCTAACCTTGTAGCTCAAAATCGGCACGATATAAAGACCTTTTATTCTATCAAACATAATTGTCTTTTTTATAAAAAAAAAATGAGTAACAATTTACAGCGATGTGATTTTGAATTCACAACATTAGGCAGAAAAATGAATTTCTCAACCGCAGAAACAATCAAACTACCATTATATAATACTCTTCTACAAACAAAGAACTCTACTTATCATTCTAGAATGTCAATTTAGGATTCTTTCAAGTGTTTGAAGTTTAGTTTGCTTCCCAATTTCTCATATATAAATTTCATTTGAGATTTTTTTTTTTTTTTTCTTTTCTAAAGTAGTGTTTTAGTACAAAATTTTTTATACTAGAAAGTCATTTTATAAAGAAGTAAAAAAACTGTACTAAATGAAATCTTAATATAAAGATTAATTTTTTTCATAAGAAAAAGTTTTCCCTGCTGTATTTTTTCATCATTTGTTGGTATTTGATTTTTCAGAAGACTTTCATATTATGTTGAAAGTTGATTTGTGTTATATTGCTCAAATTTCTTAAGTGGAATTAGAAAATAAATTGTGTTCCATTTTTTACAATTATATCATTTTAGGATTTATGCATGCATGTATATGCACTTTTTAAATTTCTTGATTGTTTGATAGTGAGCTTGCAACTCCATAACACACCAAATAATTTGTAGAATGGAAAATTTAAGGGATGGAAGATGGATGCAAATATGATTTTTTTCTGTGTTTCAAAGGGGTGGAATTCATCAATCAACTGATCACACACTTCAAAAAAAAAAAATAATGGTACATTATAATAAGAAAATATGCAACTATAGCACGAATGAGATTAAATTAAAAAAGTGTGAAAATTATGAAAATAAAGCTCAACCAAGGGTTAACTAGTTGGGATGGGATCTTAGAAGGAAGAGAATTGATGCATTCAGTGAATGATGAAAAGAAAAAAAAAAGGCTTCATTTGGGATGACTTTCTTATTATATCTTAAAGCAACTTTACTAGAAAGCCGCTTTAACAAATTATTTATCTAACACACAATGGGGTTATTACATTCAAAGACTCGCCTCTACATTCGAAGGACTCGACCACATAGACTCATGCTTTAAGTAACCGGCGGTTTTAAATACATACGACGGCTAACTAAACCGCCGGGAAAACGTCGGTAAATAGACCGCCGGTAGGCCGTCGGTCAATTAACCGGCGGCGTCACAGCCGGAAAACCGCCGGCATAAAATCCGGTTGAAACCGGCGGTCGGAGCCGCCGGAAAACCGACGGTTAAAAACCACCAGTAATAGTTTCCTACGCGATTTTTTCCGGCGGCACAAAAACCGCCATAAAGCCGCCGGTAGTTAAAAAAACCGCCGGTAAATATATGCTAACCGCCGGAAAAAATCGCCGGATTTCGACGTTTTTCCTATAGTGAACCCAGAAGGATCTGCTGAGTTGGTTGTTTGTTGAAGAAGTCTAAAAATAAGAGTACGTATTTTGCACCTCCCAACAAGTGAGATGAATAGAGCCTATATTAACCAATTAATTTTTTAAGGAAATCACAAAAGTGAGGACAATTCCAAAAGTTAAATTTCCAAACTTATAGTCCTACAAGAAGGGGACTAACCCATCTGACCGTGTTACTTAATTTCAATCGTTGATGTCGTTCCATGAAGGCTTCGTTTGGGACGGTTTTTTATTGCTTTCTAAAACGAAGTTTTAGTACAAATTTTTTTATTTTTAAACTAAAACTCCGTTTTAAAAAGCAATAAAAAAACCGTCCCAAACGAAGCCGAAGTTTTCCCTCCAATGGTTCACATGCAACCCTTAGGCAAAATTACTTATTTTGTCGAACTCAAGAGGATGTTCATACCAATTTGCAAGGGCTTAGAGACAGCTAAAGAGCTTGTAAGCCTCCAAGAGGCGCCATAAGTTAGGCAGGTTGTTCCAAAGCATTGATTTATAGCTCCAAAATAAAATGCTTGAGGTGAAAGTCCTACAACCAGCTGTTACGCAAGCTGCTCTAACATAGGGCTTAAGGGAAGGCCCATTCCATGGTATTGGGAGTCTAGTAACCCAAGATGATGATTAAATTTCTTAAGCTCACCAACAGCCATGTCAATATCGAGAATTAGAACTGAGTGGTTAAGTCTTCCTCGGGCATCCATCCTAGAGAACTAAACATCATGCATGATTGGCCCCATGACCACGAGCATGATAGAATTCGCCAAATAAAGCATCGTGGGGATAAAAGGCCAAATGCATCATATGATCGACACAACCCTTGTAATAATTCAAAAATGTGAAATAAATTTATCTAAATAACATGAAAATTCTTAAAATAGAGTACTTTGACACTGATCTGATGAGCACTGTTGTGCTAGGCTACGAATAGTATTTATAAATGTCAAGTAAATTTATTTCACATTTCTAATCTATTACAACCCAGTCTACAAATAACACCGTTATAGGCAAAGAAGTTTCAAATTAATAGTGCCACCTGCACCATGAGTTCAAGATGCACCATGAAAAACTCATGAAGAAGTACACATCTTGGTCACCAATATTCCACAATAACTTTTGTGTGAGTAACTATGATCAAGCTAGTGGAGGTAGTTCAAAATTAATAAAGAATTCTTTAAGCACATATCACCCATGAAGTTAAATGCCCATACAATAAACATTTTTAAATATTAAGCCTTTCATAAAGACCATATTAGTACAATATTGAGTAGTGCAAGCATCTCCAGATGTTCATTAATGTCCTTGTCTAGGTGAGAAAATTGAAGAAGTTCATGCTCATCAACCCTAGTTACCAACCAAAAAAAAAAAAAGTCAAAATAAAGAATAATCAAAATCTTGTTGATAACTGCAAGAATATGTACAACACTTAGTTGTTTTTAATGTGTTAGCTACTTACTAGAACAATGTCTTAATAAACTTGGAGATCTGTGATGCAAGCTAGTTTCTCCTCTATAATTTTTATGCCATATTATATTGATTAATTGCTTTCTTTTAGCTATACAGTTCTCGGTAAGAATTGGATTATACCCTATTATTTAAGAGGAATAAAAATCTTTTGTCATTTTCTTTCAGTAAAACTTGGGTGAGATTACAGGAATTGCTAGATTTGGATTTTTTTTTAACACTTTATGATTGTTATTAGTTGTGTGAGTGATCCTTCTACATTGCATCGCACTACTGAAACCAGCAATCAATGTATTTTCTAAGCACAAAGGTCATAGCTTAGCTGGTGTTAGCAAAAGAACTGATATTGGTATTATTAATTGGTTGGAAGAAATCAGGTAGTTTCTTTGGCTTCCGGACCTGAAAGGTTGGAGCATCTTGATGCTTTTATATCTTAGTTTTTATTTGAGACAGTTTTATTACAGCTTTTTGAAAAACTGTTTTATGAAGCTGCAAAATAGCCGTCCCAAACGATGCCATAATAGTTCTGATTATTTTTTGAATTTTTGTGATGTATGAAGCTTTAGATGGTGTAAATTTGAAACTTTTATTTGGTCCAGTGAGCGTACGTAGAGCTACGTCCGGTCGGCACTAAGATTGTATGCACAAAATGAGAAATACCGAACAAATACCGAGCAATACCAATAATAACTAGAAAATATCATTAGGTGAAGACGAAATATCGAGTTATACCGAGCCATACCGAGTTATACCAAAAAATACAGAGAAAAATTTGGTATTTTTTGGTATAACTTGGTATTGCTCGGTATAACTCGGTATTGGTTTACCCAGAGCGGTATTCCTCCATATTATCAAACAATACCTATCAATACCGATCAAATACCGAGCAAAAATTGGGTAACAAGCCTCTGACCTACGTCCGGTCAGAGGACGTAATAATTGTTCGGCGTTGACATACTTTGTAATTTTAGATTTATGAAATATTTTTTATTATTTAAGGAAAAAAAGCTTATGTAATTTTTCATATGTGATATTTAGATATTTGATTGAAGAATTAACAATTGAAATATTGTGAGATTACAATCTGATTGAACAACACGTACAATCAGATTTCACACGAAAACTAACATATCTAAATATCGCTAGCTTTTGTTTACAATCAATCATAATTTGAACCTTTGAACTTTGTCCATATCATTTTTTTTTTTTGGGAGTTCCATGTCCAATCCATTTTTTAAAATCTTGCCCAATATTACATATTTTAAACACTTTAGGGTGTATAAGAAAATTAAATTGACATTGATCTTCGAAAATATAAGAAGTCAAGTCAAACAATTTCTCTAAACAATCAAAATTATCAACTTATCTAATGAATAAGAAAACCGCACTCCAATCGAACTTCTCATTTTTCACTTCAAAATAAAATAATAATCATATCAAATAGTAATTTGATCATCTTCAACAGAACTTCATTTCTAACACAAAAATAAGAAATATATTCCATATATATAGATTCTTTCTCATCCTCATTTACGCTAAAACATAAATTTCTGTGAATAGTGTGACACAAATATTTTCATGGCCTACAATCTACAAATATAGTTAACGAACTCATCAAAATCTTCTTTGGAGCTCCCTCCATCCACTACTGCAGCTCGCAGGCTCTCTCCAACTTCCCTTGCCTTCTTCCTTACCTCCCCCCCTTCATCCCCTACCATCAGCTTCACCACTGCGTCTTTCACTGTCGCCGCTGCCACCACTTCGTCCTTATCCGACCACTCTTTGACGACCATCCCCACCTTCAGAATCTTCGTGACAAGAACTGTGTTCGTCGGCTGATCGGAGTGTATTGGCCATGCGAGGATTGGCACCCCGTTGCTCATCGCCTCCATGCACGAGTTCCATCCACAGTGACTTAGGAAGCCACCGGTGGACGGATGGGCCAGGATCTGCAACTGCGGTGCCCAGCCTCTCACCACCACGATCCTCCCCTTCGTTCTTCATTCGAATACTGAAGTCAGTAACTAGAATATGCAGTAAAATGAAGAAAATTGGAGGAGAATAAGGCTTCTACTACTAATTAAAATTTTTATTGAGAATATTCTAATCCAAATTTTCTTCAGGGAAAGAAAAAAAAATTTTAGAGTTCATCACGCAATGAAAAATCTTTAATAGAAGTAGTTTTACGTTAAATTAAACTTTGTTAAAAAATAATTATTTTCATCAACTTTGGCTACCAAGATAATTTTATGATTGCCTCAAATCTAAGAGGATGTAATTTTGTAAATTTTTTTTTTCTAAAATCCCTTTTAGAATAATATAAAGTTTTTCGAAGCACCTTCTAAAAATGTAATTAGATTATTATTCTGCGTTTAAAATGTCAATGGCAAAAATTTATTTTTTAGCTTTCTCCCTGTTTTAGTTTTTATATGGTAATCATATTTTTGTTTAAATATTACTATTTTACTCTTTTTGTTGTTTTTAATTTATATAGTATGAATCAAATTTTTAAATCAGATTTAGGATATATTTGGGATGATTATAATATTTGTAAAATTATTCTACGCAAAGTATTTTAATTATTCTGGTCGTAAAAAATAACTTTCCACTATAAAAGTTTATAAAAATATTATTGAGAAAATAGCGAAAAAATATCAACCAAATGAAATAAATATTTCTATCTAAAAAATAAAGCAACGAAAAAAATTATCTCAAACAAACACTAAGATACAAAAAGCAATACACTATTCATTTAGAAAAGAACATAATTAATTAGCAGATGTTTAAACCGTTGCAGTAGGTCCTAAAAAGTGCTGCGAAAGCCTGAATTTTAGTAGTGATTATAATATTAATCATAGCTTTCAAAATCCTTATTTTACAATTTTACAATCATCCTAAATCAATCCTTAGTTATCAAATAAGCCATTTTTATCGATGCGAAATAGCCATCCGAACTCCGCACGTAATAATTTATGGGTTTCCAACCTCTCCACGCTGATATATTTTTAAATCAAGACTTGCATTGAGTGCATTCTGACTTGACTCATAACCTTCGTAATTATCTTTATTTAATTAGGCGATGTGACAAACATTAGAGATTAACTTCAAAAATTATATCTTGGTACCACTTCAACTAACTCAATTTATTTATTATATAACGTGTGATTTTAATGCATTGATTTCAATTTTCAACTACACATCACAGTCATGTCACTAAAGACATTATTACCTAACGTAACATATAAATATGTTGCTTATTGTATCTCCAATCATACCACGTCATTCGTCTATCGTTTGTTTGCAGTTATCGTAATTCTAATAATTTAATTATATATATATATATATATATATATATATATATATGTACTAAACATAAATTATTTATGTAATTTTTAAATCGTATGAAAGTTCATACATAAATAAATATATTTTATTTTAAAGGATGTTTTATACGATTTAAATTTTTTAGGGTTATGTAAATAAATATAAAAAATGTAAGATTCAATATATAAATATATAATTTTTTTTTTTATTTTTTAAATAATTAAGTTCTAAATTAATGTTGTTCTGTACAGAATCACCTTTCTTCCAATTCTGCCAATGCCGAATCCTCTTCCTCTTCCTCTTTCCCCTCAGTCTCAAATATATTGCAGCGATCAGCTTCCCGACGAACCCAAATAAACCTCTCCCCGCTTTCCTCCAGTCCCGCCGCAATCTCCTTCTCCTGCTCCCTCGTCATCGTCGCCGTCGTCCCGAACGAAACATACACCACCGAAGCTACAGGCTGCCGATCAAGCCACTTCAGACACCGCTCGTCGCTCCGCCCTCGGTCTGCCAGAATAGGATTAAGCGGACCGATGGCAAATATCCTTTGCCCCTTCCACGCCGGCTCGCTCGAAAGCTGGTTAAGAAACTCGCCTTCGATGCTCCGGCAAGTGTTAAAAATCCTGCCTTTGACGGCAATTGGGATCCTCCGCTGCTGCCAAACCCAATCGAGGAACTCTTCACCGAAACAAGAGATTAACTTGGCTTGGCAGAGCTCGGATTTTCCGAGGAAGAAGAGGTTGGAGATGGCGGAGGAGGTGTGGAAAGAGAAGGACTCTATTTTGGGGGAAGCGGCGGAGTTGGCGAAGGACATGGACGAGTCATGGAGGAGGACGACGCGGCGGTGGGATAGAGAGAGCGAAAGGAGGATGGGAGAGAGGTGGGGGAGGAGCTGGGAGGTTGAAGCGTCAAAGGAAGCTTGATGGTGAGAGGGGAATTTGGTGGTGGCGGAATTGGGAGAGGGGTAAGGGGAAGGCAAGGGGAGGGAGGTGAAGGGGAGGTCGTGGAAGTGGAGATGAGAGGAAGTGGGGGAGGAGGAGGAGGAGAGGTTCCAGCCATGAAAGCGTTGGCTTGCTTGTCGATTGTGTGTAGCGGAGCTGACGTAGTGGACGGCGATGCCGCGGGTGGCGAGGTGGGCGGAGAGGTGGAGGAGAGGGTTCAGATGTCCTTGCATGGGAAGAGGAACCATTACAACTGCGATGGCCGTTGACTCTTGCGAATTGGTTAGTGAGACCATCATATTTTGGAGGGGAATTGAAAATTTTGATCGGATTAAGGGATGCGATTGCTACTTATATAGGGTAAGGGAAGAATTAATTGAGAAAGTTTTGTATCAGGATGATTTTCAAATTTATTATACTTTTTGCAATAACTAAATTAAAAATTTGTTGTATAAAGGAGATATAAGAATCATTCTTTTCACATAAATAAAATATATGATTTTTTATAAGAATTACATAAGTGAATAATTGATACCCAGCAGAAATATTAGATCTTGGCAAAAGTTTGTAAATTGTTGCAGCAAATGTTTGTGGTGGTTATTGTCAAGAGTTTATGATCATCGACGAAGTAGAGATCGGGTGGCGGTCGTTAGTGATGACGAGAATCAGAAATGTCAATGAACTCTTATCTTCTCTTAACTCTTGGACACCCCCATTTATAGGGCAAATTATTGCATCCGGTCACCGGACGCGGAAAATAAGTTTGGACATCCAATAAAAATTTGCGTCGTCACCTGCGCTTTTGACTTGCACTTTAGTTGTGCTTTACCTGTGCTTTACCTGCGCTTTACTTGCGTTTTACCTGCATTTTGACTGTGCTTTTTACCTGCGCTTTAGTTGCGCTTTACTTGCGCTTTACCTGCGCTTAATTTAAAATAATATTTTATTAATATTCGGACCTATCTCCGCGTCCGGTGATCGGATGCAATAATTCGCCCATTTATAGAGAACGATATCCTATTTATAGAATTTATGATATTTCATTTTGATAAATTGGGTCAGAATCTAAAACACGTTATTGTATGGTTCATATTAACTCACTTGATTATGAAATATTTACTCAACAATAAAGTGCCTTAGCAATGATAAAATTTGGTGTGGGCTTGTTGGATTTTTCTCGTTTAGCCGCTCGATTTGATTGCAAGCATGTCAAATTTGAACATCATTTACTCATCCAATTAATGTTTAAAGTTTTCAATTGTACTCTAATTGCTTTATTTGATCTCATTGATGCTCCAATTGAACCGTTTTTGGTATCATTGAGTTCGTCTTATCAACACGTTTAATTCGACTATAAATTTGTTAAAATTAGAATTCAAATAAACATGAATTTAATTCTAAAAATTTTCAATTCAAATTTCACATCGAGATTCATCCCGCATTATTTTTGGACTTCGATGCTTCTTACTCAAGGAAATATATTTCAAACCATCAAATTAAAATATTGAGAGTGAGAAAAATATTACTTGGCTGGACCTCCTGGTGGTCGTCAACATGAACTTCTCATCAATAATGTGAACTAATTAAAATCTTCTTCTTTATAATTTCAGCCTTCTATAGAGTAGACGTGTCAATTGGAGCAAAAATAATTGAAAACTTATCTCCAAAGTTTTCAAATTATCTTGCATTTAATCATAGAGGCTTAGTTGGAATTTGAATGTACAAAACTTAGTCCATATCTTTGAAAAATGGCCTCATCTACCCCCGAAACGTCAGAATAAGTATATTTGGGCCTAATATTGGAAAAATTATTAGGTCCGGACACCTGACATAGCTCTATATCCGGACGTCAATAATATGTCGCCACGTGCTCTTACTTTTTACCGCGCGGCCCGACGACCCGACCCAGACTGGAACCCGATATTGTTATGTTTGGGAATTGCTATGTATTGCTCGGTATTGCTTTACAATAATGAGAAATATCGCTTTTTCAAGACTAATACATAGTAATACCGAGCAATACCTAGCAATACCTAGAAAAATCGGGGTATTGCTAGGTATTGCTCGGTATTGCTAGGTATTGGACTTAACGGAGTGGTATTTATTATTATTGCTGACCAATACCGAGCAATGCCGAGCAATACCTAGCAATACATAGCAATACACAAATCAGCCAATACATAGCAATACCAGGGCGGGTCATAGGGCCGCGCGGTAAAGAGTAAGAGCACATGGCGACATATTATTGATGTCCCGATGTAGAGCTACGTCAGGTATCCGGACCTAATAATTTTTCCTAATATTGGGCATGACAATGACATCTTTTTGAGCTAAATTGATACCCATTATGGGATGCCGTTCTGACTTTGTGATGCACATCATGAAGAGTCGTGTTTTTGGAGTTTTTTTTTTTTTTTGTGAGATAGATTTTTTTCTTCATATTTTAGAGATTTACTTTCTCTTTTTTCTTAGAGAATACTTTTTTATTTCATTTTATATATTTAGTGGCGGAACCACGGTGGGAGCATAGGGGGAACATGCCCCCATTGGCTAGCTCTAAGGGTGTCAATTTTTGATACGACCGGAAATCCGACCCGGAAAAATCCAGGTTTGGGTCAACCAAGACCCGAAACGGGTCGTGTTCGAGTTCAACAAATAAACTCGTTTTAAAAATCGGGTCGGGTTTGGATTGACCTAGCAACCCAAACTTGATTCGAAAATGACCCGAAATTGACACGAAAATTCCTATTTGACCCGGAAACCCGAGATTGACCCGAATTTTTACCCGAAATTAATAATTTTAGGTCAACTTTGAGTCATTCGTGTTGGGTCGAGTTGACCCGGACTCGAATCGGGTCAGATTTGGGTCAGGAAACTTGACCCGTTTTTTAAAACGTTTCGGGTTCAGGTTGACCCTAATTGTGCCAGGACAGTTCCGGGTTCGACCTGAATCTGATCCATTGACCCGAATTGACACTACTAGCTAGCCCGATGCAAAATTTTTTTGAGGTAAGTTTCTTATTTATATATACATTAAAAAAACTAATTCTATTCGTGCTTGCCGACTGCCGCTATACGTCTCGGGACGGTCTCATGCAATCACGAGTCGTGCATGAGTAGAATTCTTTACCGAATCACCGTCTCCCGTGACCCGTCTCTGTTTGCTGAGGAAATCATGAAGAAACAAAGTGTTGTAATATAGATTAATTGGATTTGGATATAGCTTTGGCGTTTGGATTTTAGAGAGAATTTATTGCTTCTGCCAACAAGCAAAAAGTTTTTTTTTTTTTTTAAGCAAAAAGTTCTTTTTTATACATATTTTCAAACTTTTTATATCTATTACCATTTTTTTTTCAACAAAACAGAAATTTCATTCATAATAAAAGGTAACAGCATAGGCCCAAAACAGCACAAAGTAAAGAGCCCAAAAAAAGTTACAAATAAAATACATTGACAAATAAAAAACAATCTCACAAACTAAATAACCCAAACAGGGAAAAAAGAGGGGAGTAACGGAGCAAGAGCGGACTCAGGCCGCCACCTGGTTGCCAGGCTTGGGCCGTCCAGTCGTCAGTAAGGTTGCATCCAAGCCCAGGCCATCCGAGGGGCCTCATCATAGTCCTCCAAAAGCCAAGCCAAGCCAAATCGAAAGCAAAACCAATAAAAAAAAGTAATCTTCTTGATCTTGGAATTCTCCTTTTACTTTTCTTTATTTATCTTTTTGGCTTTAAAACTCTCGTCATCAATTTGAATGATTATTTTCAAGTCGTATTTTTCCTGAGAATCCTCCTTCCTCACATAAAATTACACTTCCCATCATCATCTGAGTTGGTTGTCAAGGTATTCGCTAGGACATGCAACACACACTATCCCCTAATGGTATTTAAGGTATATTGCAATTGCTACCCATAAGGGGACATAGTTTATATGGATCAGAAAATGAGGGTCCTGATACTTTTAGACAAGGGCTCGTCACCCATTCAAGATATTTTTGGCAAGTAACCAAATGCCAGGACATCATCACCAGCAATGCACTCCCTGCTGAACTATACACCGGGCAGCATCAAGACTAAATCAGAACAGACCGAAGGAACAAACCATCTTCAGAAAACAGTGTCACAGTCATTGCCACAAGGGAACACTTAGGCTCAATGTACTAACCACGCCCCTTCAACGGCGGCAAAATCACACTAATTTCACACTTTATCACCCTCAACCGAGATCATCACACCACATCCAATTCCTAGCAAGGGCAGACAAACCCCCAATTTGATTGTCTCTAACCTAACACCACCTAAGATGCTTTTGCGGCCCTTCAGAGACTTTGATACCCAAGGAAGAAACATAGATTGAATAGGAGACATGTAAGATCGGGAAAAGACACGGCGATAAAACACAAGGAGAGAGGATAGTAATAGGACACAGAGAAGTAAGAGCAGAAGCCCCAACATCCTTAACATTACCCTCACCACATAAAGGCACAGACGGGGCAGCAGGCTTTGCTTCATCCAAAGGTCGACATTCACCAACAGAATGCCCAAGACGCTTACACTTGGAACAAAAGCGAGGAAATTGTTCCATAGCAACAGATTGGAAATACTAAAAATTCTCTAGACCTAACCAAATTTTGTCTGCAAATTTCTTAGTAATATCAATTTCCACCAGCACCCGTGCAACCGATGGACGGGATCCAACCGCAGTTGCAGTGTCTACCTTCAACGGGTTACCAAATAAAAGCCTCAAACCATGCAAGATACGCGAAGAGAAGAAATGGGGACGCAAATTAGGGAAGGAAATCCAAATCGGGACAATGGGAGATTCATCCCCAATGTCACCATAAGGTGACCATTTAGTCACCTTCATGAAGCAATTGAAGACTAGATAAGACCGATGCAGAACACCCGACTATAATCAAGATCGTTAACCAGCTTAATAAGGACATGCGAAGAATCCAACACAGTCACAGAAAAAGATCCATTTAACCGCAGATTGAAAAAAAACTTACGAATCAAAGCAAGCGGCTGCCGACGGTTAGGAAAAAAACCTACCAGCGAAAACATAAAAGGTTCGGCAAGAGCCAAAAATTCCTCACACGACATCAACAGAGCAGGAACTCCCTGGAAAGACGACCAAATAAGATCCGGAAACTTACCATGAGACAATCCCGTTAAAGCTTCTACAAAAGAACGAGACCTAGCCGCCCCGTCCAGAAACCCCGGGTCAGAAGCACCACACGCTGCCATAAAAGAAAAATAAAAAAGAGAGAACGAAAGCAAAGTCCTAGCACAGCGCCACTCCCGCTTGGTCTCTCTTCGATGACCTAGACGAGCAAATGACTAGACTAATGTACTAACTTGTATAGAAAACCCCTATTATATCTATTACCATAAATGTTGATTCTTTTGTGTAAAGATTTTCAAGTTATTTTAAAGATTTACTTTATTTATAGTAAAGTTAGATGGTTTAAAATTTTAAGGATTATACTAATAATGTTTTTTTTGTCTTAATACCAAAATTTTAAAGTAAAGCACATTGGATATTTTCCAACCTAATTTTAGGTTCAAAATTTGGGTTAGCGCTTATATTTTTAAGTAATAAATTTATATTAAATTGTAAATCTTCAAATCTCCTTTGAAAGGAACTTTAGAGAAGTGAATTTAATAAACTATAATTTTATACATTGTGAAGAGAAGGATCACAACTTTTTATTCAAGATAAAATATTTTTCATTAAAATAATTGCTATTTGTTCAAGTATATTTGTTCTTTTTTACTTAATTATATATCATTATATTTTTTTTGCCAAAGAAATTGAGAGATACTTCAAAAGAAACGCATAAGTTGTTGAAAAAGATTTTTGTGAAAATAAAAACAATAAAGAGACTGTACTGTAATATCAAAATCTGCTCCAGGATCGTCCTGGGACGATCAGTTGTAATTCAATAAAGAGACTGTACAACGCTTTCAAAATATGAAGACTCAAAAGAATAAATAGTAGTTGTAATGCAAGAAAAATATGAATATAATGTGCTTTTGATTTTTAGTTTTTTAATTATATAATTTATCTTTTTATATAACAAGTCTATCAAAAATAAAATCAAAACTGTCGATGTTGGTCCCAAGCTCGGATGAAAAAAGGTTGAGGGCTTTCTAAGAATTCATAATTTGTGCCCCCACTTAAAAAAATAGAGAATATGATAACTCTTAATTTTTTGTGACCTTCTCTCTTAAATTTGGATAACTATTTTTCATAATTTTTTATAAATTCTCTCTTTAATAATTGTAACTCCTTTTCTCTTTTTCAGGCATAAGTACCTCCTTAGATGTAGGATACTTGCACCCTCTCCTCCTCTCGAATTCTTCTTCCAAAAGAAGATATTTGTTGTCTTGTATAGGAGGTGCCTCCATCATCACAAGCTCTAGTCAAATTCTGCCATAAAATCGGAGTTGTGTATCTTTTTTCAAGCTCTAAAACCCTTGCATTCCAGAAAATGAATGGCTCTATACCCAACTTGTTCTTCTCCCATTATTCTCTAACTCTTTTCCTAAAAGTGTCCTTCACTATCTTGTATAGACTGTGCATTACAGGAAAATCATCCATTACTGGCGGCCTTGTCCGGCGGCCACTTTTCCGACGGCTTTTCAGCACTTTTCCGGTGGCTTTTAAAAATTTAAAGAAAAATGAATAAATTTAAAAATATTTAAATGATTTAACAAATCACTACAGGAAAAAACGTCATTTCCGGCGGTCATTTTCGTCGGAAAAATGGATAAAATCCACCGGAAATGCTTATTTCCGGCGGAAAACTTTCCGCCGGTAAACCACGCGTCGGAAAAGCCCTTCCGGCGTTAAATATTTCGCCGGAAAACTTTCTGCCGGTAAACCACGCGCCGGAAAATCAGAAAAAAAAATGAAAAGCTGCCCGCCTACTCCATCTTACTCGAGCGCCTCCCCCACAAGCACCCCCTCAGCACGCCAACCTCAGGCATTCCCGAACAGCCCCCGCTCACCAATGTGCTTACGCGCCTGCGGCGGGGTTCGAACCCCCGCCAAGTTTCTCTCACCCGCTCCATCCACTAGGCCAAACTTTAAAAACTGCTATGAATTGGACTTTATTATATTTAAAGTAGAACTAATAAATTTATATAAAAAATAATTATAAGTAAAACTAATTAATTATAACATAATTTTAAAAATATATATTATTATATTCTAACGTAATTTTAAAAATATATTATTTTTCTAAACTCTAAATAATTTAATTTGATAAT
>NW_021319178.1:14523965-14530477 GCF_001605985.2 Dendrobium catenatum | reverse complement strand
GCTAGGAAGGATTTTTTTTTTTATTTTTTTATTTTAATTTGACCGGTGGTTTAAGACCGTTGGAAAGCCGCCGATAAAAATTGCCAGAATTTATTTTCCTACGCCTTTTTTACCGGCGGTACATTAACTGCCAAAAAACTACAAAACCGCCGGAAAAGGTTCAATTTCAGCCGAAAAAGGCCCGCTGGAAATGGGTGATTTTCTTGTAGTGGTGCCTCATGTTTTTGAGACTCTAGTAAAATACTATCCTAGATAGGCAGTGCGTATATATCTTTCAAGCTCAAGTGCCCATCCTTCAAGAAATAAAATCATTTTTCGGCGTTGTGGGAAAATTCTAGGTTTCTTTATTTTTGTTTGTACAACATGATTCTACCTTTTAAAAGATACACACTATCTTATTATGACTTTAAAAATCCTTTAAAAAACCCCCTTTAATAAAATGATGTATGCATTAAAACTTTCCTAATTTAAATGAGTCCATATGCATTTACCTATTGGTCTGATATGCTCTAATTGACGTGAAATTATTATGTGCAGTCACTGGACGCCATCCAGAGACCAATCAGGACATGCCACATCACCAAAATATAGTGTATAGTTACTATGTATCGTTGTGTATCGGGACACTTCAGCCCGCTACATGTGGACCTTCCACCCCAACTTTAATAGAGAAGGTAACAAAAGGTCGCTTGTTGTTTAACTTGACAGTGACATGTATGTACTAATTTTATTCCAGACATACAAATAAAATTAAATAATTTTTTTTTTACAACTAACATATTTCTTTCAGGTTTTATCTATCAAAGCAACGAACGTATAAAATATGAGACATAATATATAAAATATATGATGCTTATTATATTTCTTGGAAGAAAATCCCAAAAGAAGTACGGGACATATGGTTTAGAGAGTTTGAGGTTAGTTATTATATAAATATGTTATGTATCATATCTTATTTACATAAGCTAAATAAAATATATATTCTTTATTGTATATTTTTAAATGCAAAAAAAAACTTTTGTTTGCTACCACAACACATTGATAGAATTAGAAAGAATTTTGAGAAGTGTGGCTCGACTCGCATGTGAGACATATTTATAAATATTACAAACTCAGGAAAGTGACCACTCTAGATTGGTGAGAGTGTATGGGTTAAGTTGAACAGTGCTTGGGTTAGCCAAGACTATAGCAAGATGAGGGATCAAAATAGACAGAACATAGCTTCTGATGTTGGAGGTATGGGTAGTTCCTTTTATACTAGGGGTTCTATGCCACATACTGAGCACATAAGATGTTTAATAAATAATTTTAATTTTTTTTAATAATTTACTTTTAATAAGAATACTAATATATATCTGTTACAGAAAGAGGTGCTAGGTAGAGAACCGATTCATATTGAATTGCATAATCATACTTACAAGCGGCAGGAGGACTAACGATGGGTTGATGAGTGTGCGAGGAAAGCCTATGTAAGTGTATAAATTTATTTTTTATTATGTTATGTGTAAATTACTTAATTTTTTATTAACTTTCATAAGGTTAGTATACACGGTTATGAGTGATCCAGGTTGTAGTAGGTGAAGGTTCTTCTGGTGGATCAATAGAATATTCTGACCATCATACTTGGAACCAAGTGGTAGAAGAAATACAGTACGGTAAAGCATATGGTTTAGGCTCGCAAGCCCATGCATATGAGGGGTAGACGTCTGGTGGCTCCAATTTCTCAGCTAATTCCTAGGGGTCTTTATATACCCAACAGATAGTTCCCTTAATAGCTAAGTTAGAACATGTAAAGAAAGCACAAGCTAATTAGAAGATGCAGATGCAACAACAGCAGCTGGAGATGCAACAGTAGATGTAGATGCAACAAGCTCAAATGTTAAGCTCAAATGTTAAAGGAAATGCAAAAGATGAGGGACCATATGAGTAGTGGGAGGAGTACAACATTAGCTGAGGAGGAGACTGAATCAGAGTAGATGTTAATTATTTTACTTATGTGGGAATATGTATTTATGTATTTTTGGATATGTTTAGTTATTTATTGTTTGGACATCTTGACTTTTTATTATTAGATATTTATTGATGATCCTCTATTTGTTTATATTATTGAGTATATGTTTATGTTTAATAATGTAATTTGTGATCTTCTTGTTCGATCATAAGTGGGTGTATGAATATATGTAGTATTATATTTTTCTATACAAGTTTAATTATGAAAATCAGTTTCAAAAGAAAGAATATTATTATTTGTGTTTATGCTTCAGGTTTCCGACGGATTTTGCACCGGGAACCCTTCTGGTAATACGATAAAACGACATTTTTTATGGACATTTACGCCGTTACTTCTGGTGGATATTGCGATGATAATATATATCAATAACAGGATGGCATTTTTTATGCAGCAGATTATCCGCTAGTATTTCCGGTGTAGCATGTCCTCCAGAATTACTGATGGATAATAAGTCAGAATACAACACAAAAAAATGTGTTGGCTTTTCCTATCTTTTCGCCAGTATTTCGCTAAAAAATTTGCCTGAATAATTTCTAGTGAAAAAAATTCATCGGTGTTGATTTTTCGATGCGTGAATTATTGTTAGAACATTTTGCATCAGAAATACACTAGAAAACTTGTACTTTCGATGGATTTTGATTGTTACTAGAGAATTCCATCCACCAATAATAATGCATTTTCTTGTAGTGTTACTTTGGCTCAGAAGCAATCTCTTAATAAAAAGTATAGATTTCTTTAATTATGTTATAGTATTTAGAGATATAGCTTCAATATCCAAAGTGGTTGACACTCTTTTCTGAAGATGATATTGTAACTTCTTGTTCTCCTTCTCAGGATCATTCTTCTCTAATGCAAGTTTTTCATAGCTTCTTTTTACTTGTTAATCTATGTATGAACCTCAATCAACTCTGCTCTGCTTATTTTAGGAAAGGTCAGCTTACCAATTTTAAAAATAAAGAGAAGTGGATATCATCACTAACCCTCCAAGACTAATATCTCTTTAGTTTTCACTTTCAATATTTGTTGTTGCAATTCTGATCCAAGCACTGTGATTTTAAAGATAACAAACATTATTGTATTTGTTAGTGCTTTTTCCTATTTTTGTGATATTTTATTTTATTTTATGTGTACTAACATTTTAGGAAATCAATCCATCGTTCACTTGCAATTCTAATTAGCTCAAGACTGGGTAGACTAGGGTTACAATATATATTTTTAATTTGTTATGTATTTTTCCCTTCTTGAGTCGTATCATGCAATTGGGTGGATATCTTTACTAAACCTTGCAAACACATATGGGGGAGAGAGAAATATTTATGAGAGAGTTTTTTTTTTTAAGTAAATCTTGCTGTACGATTTTGGCTTCATATTATATGACCCTATTTTATATTGTACAATTTTAATTCATATTATATGATCTGTTGTGCTCTATCAAAACCTTAGCCGCCAGAGATTAAGAAAGATACTAATTATATGATGATCGTACAATACAATTTGCTTCGTATTATATGCCCAAATTAAAATATTTCTTAATTAACCCCTCGATATTAGACAATCAAATCATGAACAATTATTGTGATAGATCATACTATACGATATAGTTCGTACAATATGATTGATAATGTACAAAATTGCTCGTCCCATAGATCATACCAAACAAAATTCATGATTTTTGTACTGATCATATTATATGATGTCCACACTGTTGGACGATTGATAGTGTATGAAGTTGGTCGTCGCAAGGGTCATCCCAAACAAATAGAAGAAATTCTTGCAGTTTGTACCATACGATATTTTGATCATCTTGCTCAAAAATGTTATAAAAGGTTGAATAGTTCGTATGCAAAAATTTGATGGATGAGTCTAAATTATATTGATCATATGGTATGATACGTGATTTGTATTGTACAAACAAAAGATGAAACTTTTATAAATTAGGATTTCTTGAAGTCCACTATATAAGATTTTCTAATATTTATATTACAAAATATTTGGATATTGAGACTTCAAGAGAGAGAGAGCCTTGAGGGAGAGAAAAATAAGAGCTTTGTGAGGGAAGAGAGGGAAATTTATGAGGGAGAAGTTGTGAGGGAATTCATAAGGTTGCACCAAGCAAGAATCTTGTATAATATCTACAAGCATCTATCTGGATTTTGTGTGGCTCCAAAGAAGAAGTTCTTTATCAAAGATTATGGTTCTCTCAACATCATATGGAGGGTGAAATAGAATTGTGGTACTCTGACTATCACCTGGTGTGTGAAAATAGAGTTGTGGTTCTCTGACTATCACTTGGATGATGAAAATAGAGTTGTGGTTATCTGACCATTACCTGGAGGGTGAAAGAAGAGTTGAGGTTCTCTACCTGTAAAAGAGTCACAGTTCTCTGCCATACTGCGGTGGTGAAACAACATATGTACAGGCTTCTCTGCCTTGCTATGAGAGCAAATGGAGAGTCACTACTGTTTAGTGCAATACTTGAAGAGGGAGTCTCCAAGGAGTGGACGTAGGTCAAGTTGACCGAACCACTATAAATTTTAGTGTATCCATTCTTATTATTTTATGCACTTTATTTCTTTAATTATATGTGTGGTAAAAAAATCTGATTTATTTTGTTATTATGAAATTTACTTATTTGTGTACCCGTTGTGTTGATTATTGTGTGTTAATTTGAAAAGTTTTAAAGAATTTTTTTTCCCGTAATTTTTTTTAAATAACCAATTTATCCTCTCCCTCTTGGTTAGCCTCTAGCTAGTTATTAAAGGTTAAACAACCTTCACAAACTTTCATTTGCTTGTTTTCTCCTTATAGATACTTAATTCTTACAAACCCGTAATTCCAATTATTGAATATTGACTGAAATCTAGATTCCAAATCCAACTTTTGGATCATCTGTAATAAGAAATATAATTATATGAAAAATTATGAAGAAGGAGAAGAATAGACTTTATTGATATATCAATGATTTATTAGCATGACTTAACATCGAGGATGATAAATATATTGTCGCGTTACACTATTTTCAATCTGGTTGACTATGTAACCTCTTCAAAGGTGTCGGGGCCTCACTATCAAAAATTCATAGAAATTGTATCGATTAGTCGGGGGACATCTAGCTTACGCTGCACCTACCATATTCTTGGCATTATTATTTTTAAATTTATTTTTCTCTATTCATGGAGAGATAAAGTACTAGTTACTTTTTAACTATAAGGTATAAGGAGGGTTGGAATGAACACTTGATGATACCTAGAATTACACTTTAGGAACCTTTTCATATTTCTTCATAAATTGTTATGATCTTCCTGCTGATAAGCCTGTATTTTTAAGACGCTATTTCTATCACATGACTAATAATACGTTCATGCTGAAGCTTTCTGTATATATTTATTATTTAGTTTTAGTATTCTCCTCTCTCCTTAATTTGGGAGAATTGGTACACTCTCCTTTAGTCTCCATTTCTATGGAAGTTCGCATTCATTTTTTACAAATAGATGAGCTCTGGACAATTTTTGGAGGGAGTTATCAAGGAATTCATACCTTTTATTTATATTTTCACGACTTAAAACATAGCCTTTGATTAATCATGTAAGTAAATTTGCACATTTGGATAAATGCTCAATAGTCAGTGTTGCACCACTTTCTATAAAAAAAGTGTTAAACTAACTATAATTATTATAGCTCTACATAAAAACTAGGTAAGGAGACACCACATGCTTTGAAAATCTTAAGTAATAGGGGAAATCTCAATTTTACATATAACATTTTCTCATATATAGTTATAAATTTAAGTGGAGGAATATATACTATATCAGATCTTTTCGGTGTAAATATCTACCTTCATCGCTTTATCCTGTTTCACTATTTTAGTGGAAGGAGGAATAGCTCTTGATGCACCTCCTGAAGAAATATACATGAAATTGACTTTTGATGAATATTATAGATATTATATAAAACAACCTAAAAGAAAAAACATAAAATAACATCATTTGATAGATTATTTAAAATTTTGGAAATGTGCCTCCCTAATAATAAATTTGAGCTACTCCGCTGATTATTAGTTTGGCTAATATCCTCCATATTTATTTCTAAAATTTGGAAAAGTCAAAATTTCAATCGCTACTAGCTACCAATCCTATGTTAAAGAACCAATCTTTTACAAGATATTGATGGTCTTGTCACTCCTACGTGACAATCTTAAGATGAAGAAATAAGCTTGCAATGGAGGGCTGAGCCTTTATCAGAGATTGACGATCTTACGACTCCTACATGATAATCTTTAAAGGAAAATATAGGAGCTTGAGATGGAGGACGGAGTACTGGGCCATTGCCGGAGATTGATGATCTTGCTTCTCCTAAAAGACAATCTTTAGAGGAAGATAGGAACATGTGATGGAGAATCGGACCTTTATCAGAGATTTATGATTTTACGACTCCTTTAAGATGGTCTTCAGATGAAGGTCGGAGTCCACAGCGGATGACCGAGCCTTTTCCGACGATAGTA
>NW_021319178.1:14518181-14523865 GCF_001605985.2 Dendrobium catenatum | reverse complement strand
ACTGTCCATATCAAACAATTTTAAAAGTTTGGGAACAAATTTTTTTGACAATAGTCGTTCAAATTGATGTTCGGACTTCAAATAATGATCAATTCAAAATTCAAGATGTTTTTAGATGGTTCATGATGTCGAGGGGAGGCCCAAATGGACGTCCAAGATGTATTCAAGTCATATAATGTGTTTAAAATTGTACTTTTGCATTCCTTACTCTTAAAAAGCTTTGACAAAAAATTTTGAACTATACAAGATTCGACATACAAAAAAGGTGGGCAACTGATATGTCATAAAAAATTCATCTTGCCTAGGCAAGAATTTCAATGAAAATATAAAATTAAAGCTTAAAAAATTAAAATTGGTACCACCCGAACTCTAATTTTAATAAACTTATAGTCAAAATGAACATTTTAGATAGACAAACCCAACAACACCAAAATTAGTTCAATTCAAGCCCAAGTGCTTAAATCAAAGGATAAGTATTTTTGGAAGCTTCGTAGCATTAATTGGATGACCGAATGATATCCAAATATGATATGTTTATAGTCGTATCAAGCGGCTCGATGAGGCAAATCCTGTGAACCCACGATCACACAATTCTGACTTCTCTAAGGTATCTAAATGTTTGATAAATACTTCATGATTAATGGGATCAATATGAGTCATTTATTGGAACACTCCAAACACGCCATTAAAATATTGTATTCACATTGTTCCCGAGTTGAAGGACGAGTCACCTTTTGTAACACATTCAGATAATAGCGAAATCTTTTCAACTAGAAGAGTCCTCGTGGTTTTTCCCCTTTCAGAATTTTTCATGTAAAATTTCTAGTATTTCTCAATCTTTTCATTTATCTATTTGTGTCCTGATGTTTGGTTTTCCTCTAAGACTTAAAATTTTTTCACTCTATCGCCCCAAATTTCTTAACCCACAAATAGAACTCAATGGAAAATCAAGTCCAGTGAATAGAAAATTCTCTCTTGATAATTATAACAAACAAGATGCAGCAATATATGAATTATAAAGTTTATTTTATTTTGTAAGATTAGATCAAGTGATTCAGCTAGAAAAAAAAATGTAAGGTTTTTCATGTTTAATACACACTGAGGTTTCGTTTGGGACGGTTTTTTATTGTTTTTTAAAACGGAGTTTTAGTAAAAAATAAAAAAAAATTGTACTAAACTCTGTTTTAGAAAGCAATAAAAAAGCTGTCCCAAACAAAGCCTGAGAATGGCCTATCCTATTGCTCAACTGATTTCAAATAAAATAATCCCTTTTTATTTCTTGAAAACATGTGATGCATGAACATTTTCATTACATGTTATATCAAAGCAAGTGGAGCAATGTATGATATGGCTTTATTTGGAAGAGGAATGCTCCTCATGTTTTATTTATATTTTTATTTGGATTAAAAATTTTGAAATATGAAAGCTCGTATTGCTCGGTATTGGTTATTGCAGAGCAAAATCGACCAATACCTAGCAATACCTAGCAAAATTGAGAAATACCGAGCCTTCCTGGGTCCGTTCCAGGTCGGGTTGTCGGGGCGCGCGGTAAATACTGAGAATGCGTGATGCCATTCTACTGGCGACCGAACGTAGAGCTACGTCCTGTGACCAGATCAAATAAAAGTTCTTGTTTGAGACAATATTCTTACTATTTTGTAAGATTACTGTATAAAAAATAAGTGTTGAAAGCTCTTTTATAAAATATCTTTAGTTCCTGGCACAAATTTTTTTGAAAGTAACCAAAAACTAGTGACCAAATAGAAATTATAATTTTGATCTTAAAATCAAAATAGTAAAACAGATGTATCCCAAACAAAGCCTCAATCTTGAGGTCAAGATAATATATAGCTTCAAAATTTTTAATAAAATAATTTAATTTGTCACCCATAAATCTCTTTTTCTTACTAATCTTATGCTTATATGCTAGTTTTAATATTTGTAATAAGTAGTTTGAGTTATGTTAATGACTAACTAGTAGTCGATTGGGGAAAAAATGTATCAATTTTCTAACAAAAAATTGTTCATAATATATATTTTAAATTTTTTTGATCTGCTTTGATATGAGTGCAACATAAATATAACAGCTTTTCGATAAGCTCGTTACAAATAATATTTATATTGCACTTATATCAGAGCAGATCGAAGAAAAATTAAAGATCGTCGTATTAAAAAAATGTAATCAAAATATCATCTCATAATATTTTAGTTAACAATACATAATGAACATGCTTGGTTTGTGATGATTTTCTTACTGTTTCTTAAAATAAATTTTTAGTATAAAAATTTTAAATTTTTGTATTAAAAAATTACTTTAAGTAGCAGTAAAAAAGTCGTACCAAACAAAGCCTCGATCATTTAAAAAAAAAAGAGAAACTAAAACAAATGAGTTCCTCCTTATTGATTGTCTCTCTCTCCCAATTTATTAAAAAAAAAATCATATCTTTTTTTTTAATCAATATATCAGCTCCTAATTTATATTATAAATAAAAAAATAAAAATAATTAACAAATACTGTGTTATAATTAATTTATTTAAACAAAAAAATCAAAGTCAGCATCGCCATTACGCACTGGTCTAATAAAACTCCTTTCAGTAGCGGAATGTGCGCCACGCCACTGACTTATTAGAATTTAATTTTTATAATTATTGGTGTCGGCTCAATTTCATAAATACATAAATTATTTAATATTAAGTACGCACGTGCTGAAAAGTTGTATAGGATGTATCTTTTATAAATATATAAAATGATTTAAAAAAATTTCCCAATAAATAAATAAATATATAAAATCTTTCATTAATTCATATGACGTACGCACGTGCTTGAGTTGAAAATTATTTATATAAATATATAAAAACGTTTTCGTAGCTTTCTTCATAATGAACATAGCATTTAATTTAGATTTAGCATTGTTTGAATAAAATTTTCAATATTTTATTTTTTAAATAACAATTATTATTTTATTTGATTACTATATTTTCTTAGCTTCTCAATACTTTTAAAAATAAATTATGGCAGAAAGCTATTTTTAACAATCAGAGTACTTAAAGATCTATTTGGAACAATTATAATATTTTATAAATGTGATTATAAAGTTGATGTGGAGAGATCAACTTTTTTAAAAGTAGATGTAGAAAATATCAAAATAGCTTCCTAGTTTTTTTTTTAAAGCACCGGTTCAAAAAAAATTATGGATGTGATTTGAAAAATAAAATAGCTAGAAAATTATTCCAAAAGAAGCCAAAATTAATTTTCCCTCAATAGCTCCATAATCAATTTTATAAAATGTTGCATCCCCAAACGAACACTTATGTAAAGATCGAACTTTTATTAGGTCCGGTGAACGTACGTAGAGCTACGTTCGACCGGCACTGAGATCGCGCCACGTAGCAGGCACAAAACGAGAAATACCTATCAAATACCGAGCAATACCAACAATAACGAGAAATATCATTATGTGAAGACAAAATACCGAGCAATACCGAGTAATACAAAAAAATGAGTTTTTTCTAAAAAAACTCGGTATTTTTTGGTATTACTCGGTATTGCTCGGTATTACTTGGTACTGGTCTTCACATAGCGGTATTTCTCGTTTTTTCCAAGCAATACCTAGCAATACCGAGCAAATACCGAGCAAAAACCGAGTAACTCAGTGATGACCGAACGTTGAGCTACATCCGATCAGAGGACCTAATAAAAGTTCGTAAAGATCAGGATTTCAAGTATTGTGCCAATCTTAGGCTTCATTTGGGACGGCTTTCTTTCTGCTTATTAAAGCAGCTTTCTAGTACAAAAATTCTTAATTTTGTACTAAAAAACTACTTTACGAAGCAATTAGAAAGCTGTCCTAAGTAGGCTTTGTTTGGGACGGCATTCTTATTGCTTCTTAAAGCAACTTTTCAATATAAAATTTTAATTTTTTTTATTAAAAACCTGCTTTAAGAAGCAGTAAAAAAGTCATCCCAAACGGAACCTTAGTATAAATTTCTACAACATTGTATTGAAATTAGGATTTGAAGTATTATGTCAATCGTTTGGGACAACTTTCTTACTACTATTTAAGCTCCGTTTGGGATAGCTTTCTTACTGTTTTTTAAAGTTATTTTCTAATGTAAAAAAATTACTTTATGTATTAAAAAGATGTTTTGAGTAGAAGTAAGAAAGTTTACCTAAAGCGAGCCTAAAGTATTTTTTTCGAAAAAAATTCTAATTTAAAAATTTTTATACCAAAAAGCATCTTAAAAATAATAAGAAAGGTGTCATAAATAAAGCTTATTAATTATAAATTATATCATATTGTTTCATTACATACGCTCGTGATTAAGTTGAAATAATCAAAATATTATGAATTGATCATATTTTATGGTAATAATATAGGTCACGAGTTGTCAAGATGTAACCAACTTGTATCTTGTAGATCTGTATTATGATTAGTGCTTCTAAGAGCTGCACTAATCTCAATGAAATTAAATTTAAAAGTTAATAGCATAATGTTTTTATATTTGTTGAAGCTCCTCTAATATACATTTTAATAACTTATCTTTCCTTCCCCAATTATTTATGTTAATTTTTTTTTAAGAAAGAAATTTTATTCCATAAAAAGATATGATACAACCAGCAAAAGGAAATAAAACATAGCATAGTTAAAGACAAAATAAACAGTGGAAACCGACCAAAATAACGGGGTTAATCACCAAAGCAGGCTCAGGTTGTGGCGAAGCACGGCGACCACCCAAATGATAGACTAAGGCCCTCCAAAGGGCAAGCAACATGCTAGTAAAAAGGAGACCAGCAAGAACCCGCCATCAGTGATTGCCAACAAGTCGTACCATCAGAAAGCTCGCAAGCTCGCCTCATCATTGCCCATACTAAAAATCACGGCTACACCCACTAGGGAAATGAAAAACAGGCACTAATCGAGATCCGAAGAAACAGATAACTAAAAAAGCCACAACAACCAAACAGAGGAAGCCCAAAAAGCTTATTTGGATTTCCGGCGATGATGATTTCTTGCCAAGGTAAAGTCATCTTCCTCCACATGCACCTTATACGATTCCTAACCACCCTCAGAAGAGTCAACAAAAATCGCCCGATCCCCATTCTGACTAAAGGGGGAAACATTCAACCAATCTGAGTGGTCTACAAAGCAATCTTTAGATTTACCTAAATGAACTTGTAAAGCACAATTGAAAATTAAAGACACTGGCACATCAATAAATTGAGCAGACTTAAGAACCCCCACAAATGTATCCAACTCAGTTACTAGATAAACTACTATTGTCCCACCCAAATCCGTGGAGCCACCATCCACGATCAAATTAATACCACAAGGACCCTCAACAAACTCAACCAATTTTTCACCAGAAACACAACCACTAGGAGACTTCTCAACAACTGCAGGGGAAATATCACCACCAATCGGACTAACACCCTCCATAACACACTCATTAGCATTAATTTGGGAGTAAAACACAAGCCTAGGAGCCTCCACCAAAACCTCCAAAGAAGGAAGCAAAGCAACCACAGATGTAGGAACGTCTGTCTCACGCTCAGGCTCTACGACACGCTGGCTCAACATCCTTAGGCAAAACAAGCAAGTGACCTGGTTTGGGTGATTTATTAACATTATCAAGTTCAACCGAAGTATTGCCAGTTGTTGACCTCGTTTTCGGCATCGGTCACT
>NW_021319178.1:14502444-14513047 GCF_001605985.2 Dendrobium catenatum | reverse complement strand
TAATAATAAATAATTATTATCATTTTACTAAGAAGAATAAATATAAGATATATATTTAGTTTTCTTTTTCTTGCCGTCTGAATCCTAATGAGCAAAATTAGTCAAAATATTATTTCACCTACATAAAAGAAGAATTTTTAATTTTGAATGATTAATTCAAAAACTTTTTCCGTGTCTCCATTGCTGAAAAGGCATAAAGTTAACATAGGCGGCTTGGATTGCAATAGCTTTTTTTATTATTTTGCTTTTGACATGATAATCATAATTAAATAGAACACTATTTTTTATAATCCCATTTATAGAAAAAGGCAGTAGTCTCAAACAAACCCTAAGACTATGATTGGAATAGCTTTAGACATTGCTTTCAAAAAATTTTTATTATAGAAAGTTACTTTAGAAAACAGTAAGGAAACTGTACCAAACGAAGCCAAAAACAACTACCGTTTACATGTATTTGATAATAAGGTTATCATCATGGATATGGGTATAAATGAGTCGAGTTGAGCTCTTACTTAATCAAGCCAAACTCCTGTAATTTATACTAAGCTTGAACTCGAGCTCTGCTCAAGTTAAAAATATGAAGCCCGAGCCTGACGCGAATGCTACAGTTTGGTAGGAAAGCTCGCGATTAACTCGTTTTAGAGCTCAAATTTTTATTGACTTCGGACGAAAAATTAATTAGGATAATAAAAATATCGATGTGTTAACAAATATTAAAAAACACTTCATCTAAATAAATATAAGAAATTACTTTCCTATGCATCTAAATTCCAATACAATTAATTTAGCAGATGTAACAAAACAGTCTAATCAACAACTAATCTTTTTTGTTTACATAAACTTGTCGAGCTTAGGAAGCTTTGAACACAATCAATTGTTTCAATCGCAGTCTATTTTGACATCAATTTTCTTTGTGAAGGACTAAACCTAATTTTTGAAAACAGGTTAGTTTTCCTGACCCGAACCCGACCCGCTTCAAGTCCGGGTCAACCTGACACGACCCGAATGACCCGTTTCCAACAAAAAATTGCTAGTTTTCGAGTAAAAAACGGGT
Source organism: Dendrobium catenatum (assembly GCF_001605985.2). NCBI lineage: Eukaryota > Viridiplantae > Streptophyta > Magnoliopsida > Asparagales > Orchidaceae > Dendrobium > Dendrobium catenatum. The sequence continues at coordinate 14,511,993 of NW_021319178.1, read as the reverse complement.
CTATCTCCTCTTTTTCGAGTAAAAAACGGGTCTATCTCCTCTTTTTCGGGTCAAAAATGGGTCTATCTCCTCTTTTTCGGGTCAAAAATGGGTCTATCTCCTCTTTTTCGGGTCAATAATGGTCAATCTCGAATTGCCGGGTCAAAATCGAGTTTTCGAGTCAAAATTCTTCACTTGAAGCCAAATTACAAGTTAATGAGGTTCCATTAACCCATCAATGGAGGCCTGATAAACTTAATGGAGGCATTACTGTTGAAATCTCCTTTAGGAAATAGCTAATACTTAAAACAATCATAATAAATTCATTTCTAATTCAAAGCATATCATATAATTTATAAAATAGCATCTACAAAATCCAATACAATGAAATTTAAGCATGAATTTTGAATGTATTAGTAACTTTATTAATAATAATTATATAACGTTTTTATAAATTTTTAAATATATCAAACGAGCTTATGAAAAATTTATATACTTTGTGCAGAAACAAATATGCAGTAGTAAGCTATCATAAAAGTAAAAAAAAAAAAAATCTATTTAAAAATCACATTTTCGGGGCAAAATCTGGTCAAAATTTTTTTTTCTCTCTCTCTCGGTATGCGCAAAATATCTCTATAGCTACAATCACATTTTATAGAAAAATCAAAAAATATTTTTTTAAAAATAATTTTTTCTCTCTCTAGGAATTAATTTCTTTGAGAGAAGAAATTATTATTTTTATTTTTGTTCTTTCTCTAGTCAAAAATATGTGTAAAATGATCTCTCTAGATTTTTCTTTGACATAAGAACTCACTTTAATGTTAAAAAATAATTAACAATTAATTTTTAATTTGTTTTATCATTCTCCAATGATTGTATTATGTTTATATAATCTCTAATCTCTTTGACATAAATTTTAGAAAAGATGGTTTAATAAATTAAAAGATTGATTTAATATTATCAATTGCTATAACAATAGTCGAACGAATATTTTCAGTTATGAAAATTGCAAAGAAACATTTGTGTAATTGAATGTGAGACTCTTGGATGAATGATTGTTTAATTACTTATATTCAAAAAAGATATTTTTATTAATATTGACAATGAAGTAATTGTACAACGATTTCAAAGTATGAAAACTCGAAGAGAAAAACTGTAGGTGTAATGCAGGGAAATTAAGTATTCTTATTATATAATTTATCTTTTTATATAACAATTCTAATAAAAAAAATTTAAATATGCCGATGTCGGTTCTAAACTAATATAAAAAATGTTGAAGTTTATTTTAGTATTGATAATTTGTTCCCCCGCATAAAAAACCTCCTGGCTCCGCCCCTGTTTACATGTATTTGATAATAAGGTTATAATCATGGATAGGGCTATGAATGAGTCGAGTTGAGCTCTTACTTAATCAAGCCAAACTACTATAATTTATACTAAGCTTGAACTCGAGCTCTGCTCAAGTTAAATTTATGAGGCTTGAGCCTGACGCAAATGCTACAGTTTGGTAGGAAAGCTCGCGATCAACTCGTTTTGGAGCTCAATTTTTTATTAACTTCGGACGAAAAATTAATTAGGATAATAAAAATATCGATGTGTTAGCAAATATTAAAAAACACTTCATCTAAATAAATATAAAAAATTACTTTCCTATGTATATATCTAAATTCCAATACAATTAATTTAGCAGATGTAACAAAACAGTCTAATCAACAACTAATCTTTTTTGTTTACATAAACTTGTCGAGCTTAGGAAGCTTTGAACACAATCAATTGTTTCAATCAGAGTCTATTCTGACCTCCATTTTCTTTGTGAAGGACTTAAACCTAATTTTTGGGATAGCTACAACCACCCTAAATGAGCTCTCTTTGTCATTTATATCAATAGAAAAATGAAAACAGTGAGAATTCTCTGAAAATCAAAATAAAAAGATCTATTTTAGTTAATTGATCATACATAGAAGTTTTTTTTTTAATGGATAGTGATAAATCACAAAGCGTCTAATCTGAACTAGAAATTTTAATAATACAATCATATGATTAAGCTTGTGAACGATTTCGATTACTATCGTATCTTCTCTCATCGATCTTATTTTGTGAATAATTGTTACATAAGTGGTGAAATGGTCCCCCAATTTGGATGTTGAGATTGATTCCCTGATTGTTCCCATATGGGTTTCGTTTCCCTATCCTAGGCCCCATCTCTTCTCTCCTCAGGTCCTCTTTAGGTTGGGTTCTCTCTTTGGCCAAACAAATCGGACACACTATTGCTTCGGGTTCACGACCTTCGATTGTTTGCATTCTCGTGGAATTAGATGTCACCAAACAATATCCTAATAAAATTTGGGTGGGCTCACCCAATACAGGTTATGTTCAATCTGTGATTTTTGATGATATCCCCCACATCTGTATGCATTGTAATTCACAAAGCCATTTGAAGGAGGATTGCCGGATTTTACATCCTCATATGAATAATGTGTCTAAACATGTTACTGGCTCTGTTTCTGCTCCGTGTACGTTGCGTGAGTTGAATTTGATTAATACGGGCTCTGTTTTGACGGTGTCAGATGTTGGAGATAATGCTAAAGTGAGTACTGACTTAGCTAATATCATTGCGAATGTGGATTATGTGGAAACTTTGGATGATCTGTGTGATACTTGTCCCCTGGTTTGTCCTCTGAGGGCCCAATTGCTGGTAATTTGGTCCCTTCCCCATCTCCTTCCCCATCTGTCCCTATAGAGAATGTTAATCTGATGGTGGGGAGTGACATGGATTTAAGGTCTTCAGCTTCTCCTTTGGGTCCTTCTCATTCCCATGGTTGGAGTTATGTGATGTGATACTAACTTAAAGTCCTCCTTTTCTTGTGTGGATGATGCCTGACCCGATCGAGTTGTCTGGGGAGGTTAATTCTGAGGTGCTTTCAGTCCCGAGTTTGGTGTCTTCCCCTATCCATACCACTCTGGCTACGCCTGTGTCCACTGGCATTTCGGGAAGTTCTACATCATTTATCAATGTCCCAATTACTATTATGTCTGCTAGTGAATTGAAGTCTCAAGTGGCTAATTCTGTTAAAAACTCAATGTTGGTGCAAAATGATTGGCTTATTTTGAGTGATTCCTCATTGTTTGATGGGGAGGAGGAGGATTTTGACGACTGTGAGGAGGTTGTGCCTACTAAGCTTGCTGACCCTAGCTAGTCGTTCTAATGGTGGTAATAAACGGAAAAATAAAGGGAAAAGAAATAGGCTTTGCCTCTTCTCTATTTGCTCTTCGGTGATGATTTATGTTGGTTGTGTGAACAATGATGAAGAAGCCCCCAGCTTCGCCTCGCTGATTTGGCTGGTTGGCAACCCAAGTAATTTGGACTTGTGCTTGGATTGCTTGGCGGCTTGGATTTGGTGGTCTTCTCACCTATGGATAGTCTGTGGCTGATTGCGTGGATGGTGCTAGGGGCTTTTATTCCTAAGTCCAAGTCCGTGTTATTTTATTCTCTGTGATTTGTCTTGAGCTATTTATTTTGAGTCTTTTTTATGTTGTTGCAATAGCTGGGTGCATGAACTGTTTCTTTCTTCTTTTTGAATAAATGGATCTTGTTAAAAAAAAAAAACTATGTTTTTAGGTTGCAAAATCCAACCTGTACGAATTCTATCTTTTCTAACAACAGCTGTCGAATCATGCTTTAAAGATGCCTTTGATAATGCTTTTTGGACAGTTATTTGCAAGGTAACAAAGCAAGTGCAAAAATAAGGATCATGCCTATAAGGACTTTGTGGAGGAGATACATTCAAGGTACAGCTTATCAGTTTGAACATTCTAAGAAACAATTTTAGGAAATGGTTACACCATCACTTTCAAATCTTTATTAATTAATTAGATAGTCTAATGAATGGAACTTTTTTTTACCAACATATGAGCGATGCTGAGTCGAGTTTACTAAGTTATTTGGTTGGTTGAAAAAGCAATGCAGTATAAAATGAATACATTATATTCAAAATATTTTAAAATTGTTCGAATCAATGTTAAATAAATGCAAGTAATTAATTTGTTTTTTGTTTCAAGTAAAATGAATGAAGTTTAACGTCAAAAGATGAGGTTGGTCGGTAACCAAGGTGGGGGCAGTGGTGGCTGATTACAACGATGATCACCAGCGGTGATAGTGGTCGGTGATTGTGGCAGAGGGCGGAGACTAATGGCACTGGTACATCCTATCAGTTTGAACAGTCTAAGAAACAATTTTAGGAAAAATGAGCATACCATCACTTTCAAATCTTAATTAATTAGTTTGGTTGTCAAATAAATGAAATTTTTTTCGACCGACATATGAGTGATATTGACTCGAGTTTAATGTATTGTTTGGTTGGCTAAAAAATAATACAGTATGAAATAAATGTATTATATTTGAAATATTTTAAAGTTGTTCGGATCAATGTAAAATAAATGAAAGTGATTATTATTATTGTTATTATTTGTTTCAAATAAAATGAATGAAGTTTAAAATCAAAAGATGATGGTGGTCAATAACCAGGATGGGAGCGGTGGTGGCTGGCTACGGTAATGATCACCAGGGGTGACAATGCTTGGTGATTGTAGCAGAGGGCAACGACTAATGACACTAGTGATGGAGGCAATGGCGGTTGGAGGCAAGTGGCAACAATGTGTTGGTTGGGCGGCTGAGCGGGCATGCAACAATAATACCAATAAATTTATGATGCATTTGGAAATAATCAAAATTGGACAAATTACAAATACTTGAAATTTACATTACATGATTTATTTTCAATGCTTAAAAATTTGAAGCTATATTTATTTTACTTAAAGCCAAAAATCAATTTTCCGAAAACCGCATATTTAGAATACTATATACCCATTTTAATTCAAGCCGAACGAACAAAATGAATCATGTCTTGTACATATTCTAAATTGAAATTATATGTTTCTAAGTCAACTTAAAATGATTCAATTTTGGATCTTGAAACAAATCTTCAACAAAGTAAAACTATAGTACGTATGAATTGTCATAAAAAATATGTTGCCTATTATTCGAAACACATCATTAAAATGATGTATTTTGCTATTTAATTTTGGGCGGCCATTTAGTGGTCGGTAAAATAAATAAAAAAAAGCTAACTTTATACAACCCAAATGAATTATGTCTTATACATATTCTAAATTAAAATTATATTTTTTGAGTTGACTCGCTCAAAATGATTCAATTTTGGATCTCAAAACAAATTTTCAATAAAATAAAATTATAGTACATAAGAATTGTTATAAAGAATATTTTGTCTAGTTTTTGAATATGTCAATACCATTTACATTTATGCCATATCTTTCAATACACATCATTAAATTGATGTATTTTGCTTAGTTTTTAAATGGTTTTGGGCGGCCATTTAATTAGTCATCGGTAAAATAATAAAAAAAAACTAACTTTATATTTATTGTTTGAATAAATCAACAAACTTAGTATTACAATGTTTTTTTATATAAATGTTAAAAAAATTAAAATTCTGATATTTTTAATTAATTAAAATAATATATTTATATTAGAGTTTTTATTTACAGACAGTACAATAAAATAATAAAAACATATAATATAAAAAAAAAAATCTTAAATATTGATGATATATTTTAGTAATAATCCCGACCATTATTAAAAGTAGAGGAGACGTCTACTACAATATTATATAATATATAATAATTACTTAAATTAAATAAATATTAAATAAATTTATATAATAATAAATAATTAATCTGCACGTTTCATTATTAAGAAATCTTGGTGCATCATTTGTTCTAATATTATTATAATAATAAATAATTATTATCATTTTACTAAGAAGAATAAATATAAGATATATATTTAGTTTTCTTTTTCTTGCCGTCTGAATCCTAATGAGCAAAATTAGTCAAAATATTATTTCACCTACATAAAAGAAGAATTTTTAATTTTGAATGATCAATCCAAAAACTTTTTCCGTGTCTCCATTGCTGAAAAGGCATAAAGTTAACATAGGCGGCTTGGATTGCAATAGCTTTTTTTATTATTTTGCTTTTGACATGATAATCATAATTAAATAGAACACTATTTTTTATAATCCCATTTATAGAAAAAGGCAGTAGTCTCAAACAAACCCTAAGACTATGATTGGAATAGCTTTAGACATTGCTTTCAAAAAATTTTTATTATAGAAAGTTACTTTAGAAAACAGTAAGAAAACTGTACCAAACGAAGCCAAAAATAACTACTGTTTACATGTATTTGATAATAAGGTTATCATCATGGATATGGGTATAAATGAGTCGAGTTGAGCTCTTACTTAATCAAGCCAAACTCCTGTAATTTATACTAAGCTTGAACTCGAGCTCTGCTCAAGTTAAAAATATGAAGCCCGAGCCTGACGCGAATGCTACAGTTTGGTAGGAAAGCTCGCGATTAACTCGTTTTAGAGCTCAAATTTTTATTGACTTCGGACGAAAAATTAATTAGGATAATAAAAATATCGATGTGTTAACAAATATTAAAAAACACTTCATCTAAATAAATATAAAAAATTACTTTCCTATGTATATATCTAAATTCCAATACAATTAATTTAGTAGATGTAACAAAACAGTCTAATCAATAACTAATCTTTTTTGTTTACATAAACTTGTCGAGCTTAGGAAGCTTTGAACACAATCAATTGTTTCAATCAGAGTCTATTCTGACCTCCATTTTCTTTGTGAAGGACTTAAACCTAATTTTTGGGATAGCTACAACCACCCTAAATGAGCTCTCTTTGTCATTTATATCAATAGAAAAATGAAAACAGTGAGAATTCTCTAAAAATCAAAATATAAAAATCTATTTTAGTTTTTTTTTTTCTTAAATAAAAATAAAATTCTATTCAAATAAAACAACCATTACAACATAAGAAAACGCAGGAAAAAAATAAATGGAAAATACAATAATACGAGAGCTCAGTAAGTGATTGAAGCTTCCAGCGTCGCGAAAACCACACAAGGACCGTCCATGGTGACGAAAGCACTGGTTGCCACCAGCATAGTATCAACGACGCGAGCTCCAACCCATCAAATTAATCATATAAAGAAATTTTTTTTTTATATAAATGGATAGTGATAAATCAGAAAGTGTCTAATCTGAACTAGAAATTTTAATAATACAATCATCTGTTTTTTAAATGGATAGTGCTAAATTACTGCATAAAAGAATTAAAAAAACATTAAATTCTTTTTTACCAATGTAATTAAGTTTTTGTTGATTTTTTTCTTAATACTTTATTTTATAGACTGCAATTATAATTTTGTTGTTTCATCACTATTTTCTTACTACTTTCAACAAATTTGTCTGCTAGCAGCTTTCTAAAGGTATTTTCTCTATAATAATTTTACAATCACTTTTATGAAAAATTACAGCCATCCTAAACAAATTCTAAAGCATCATAGTTGGAATTGTGAAAAGCAAATTTCATTTTTTTTATACTTTAGTTGAGTTGCCAAATTAATTTGTTGTATGTTAAACATTCATGACGGTAAAGAGAGAGCTCAACATTTAGGTTGATGATTCCAACAAATCGTATTAAGTTTTAGATATTTTACTTATTTCATGATATTGACTTTGCGCGATCTACTACTCATTGGTTTTGTCTCTCCTAGCCGATTCATTTATTTTGATTATGAGAAGACGCAATACTCGAAACACATTTAGGCTTCGTTTGGGATGACGTTTTTATTATTTCTTAAAGTAACTTTTTAGTATAAAAATTAAAAATTTTGTACTAAAAAGCTACTTTGAGAAACATTAAGAAAGCTGTCTCAAAACGTAGCCTTAGTCTATAAAATAATCTATTGAATTTTTAATAAATGACTTTGAGTGCTTGATTCTTGTCCATTTGAACTCAGATAGAAAAATATTTTTGACATCATTGAATTTGCCTGAATGAGATATTCGTTTTGGCTATAAGTTTATGAAAAATGAAATTTGGATGACCTATTGAGATTGAACATTCTAATTAGTAATGTCTTCATGAACTTATTAAGATAAGTGTAACTTACCAATAGATTTTTTTATTTTTTTTTCATAAATAGGAAATATATTAATAACACAAAAATAAAGGTTACATCAGCATAAAAAGAAAAGCTAGCAGATAAAAAAACAACAGAGAGAATTAGACATTTTTACAAAATGATTTAAGGTTCTAAATGCAAAAAAAAAAAAAATATATTTGTGTTTCCCTTTCTCTCTCAATATTTATTTCTATTTTATGTTTTGACAATTTCATTTACTCCTCTTTATTCCTAACTATGTATATACAAAACTAAAACTCTCTTAAATCATCAACTAGAAATACCAAGATTTACTAGTTAATTATTATTTTCTTAAGAAAAGGGATAATTTTGCAAATAATAGAGATTTCAGTGTCATGTTTGTAAATCTCTCCCCTTTTGTCCAATATGATTATACCGAAAATATTCATTCCATCAACGCTGAATTATATACTCTTAGATCATAAAATCAGAAGAAAATTTATGTGAAGATATTTTGATATAAACTATATTAGAATTGGTTTGAAAATCATTGAATTGCTTTGAGATTTGTGCCAGTCAAAATTTTATCTGTAGTACTCATCTCAAAGTAAATCCAACAAGTTCATACATAAATAAAATTTATATAAAAAAGGTTAGGCAATATATTAACAACTAATTTCTTCTATTATTTGTGGATTGATTGAAAGGATAGACAGAAAATTATTTAATTTAATTTCACAAACTATTTTTTATAGAAAGTATAGACACAAAATTATAATCATTTCCTTATCACTTATATATTTTTTTTAATTTATTAGAAGCTCCTCATCATATATATGCAAATGCATTATGAGTATAAGATATTTTAAAATTGTTATTATTTCTTAAAATTTTAAGAATTACGAGTTTTGTTCTGAAATTATATATATATATATATGAATATATTTAAAGTGGTAAATTTATAAAATAATAAAAAAAATATGTAATGGTGCAAAAATAATTTATTTTGCACACAATCATTTTTCACAAATTTGTTTGTTAGTGTTATAAAAATTTAGCATAATTGGATGAAAATAATGGATGACCAAGAGGTTTTCCAATTTTTGGAGGGGTAAAATGCATGAAAAAAAGGTTGGCTGGGGAAAAAAATTTCGCTGGGTGGGTGTAGATTATAAATAATCATTATTATACTAAAGAGTTTTAATTTTTTAGGTGGGGTAATTGCCCCCCTCACTAGCTACTACACAATTCCGCCTCTACCAACTATCAACGCTGCCGCTAGTCATGGATCTTTGTCACCAGCACCAATGTGGATCATTGACTGTCATGATCATTATGCTTTGCACTGCATTCATTTGCTTTAGGTTAAAAAAAAATCATGTGAATTTATTTTACACTCATTTAAATAATTCAAAATCATTTCAAATTTATTGTAGTCTTTTTACACTACATTCATTTACTTCAAGTCATATAAAAAATAATCACTTATATTTATTTTATAATAATTCATATAATTCAAAAAATTTAAATACATTACAT